>NW_008709146.1:1294972-1296499 GCF_000327385.1 Lottia gigantea
CCTCTCCAGCCTGTGATATATTTTAAGTTAAAGTGAAAATTAAGCCCAGTAAATGCTCAAAATTCATCTCAGGCCAGCTGAAATTCGTTTGCTTCCGGCAGCCTCCAGACACCTGGCCTCTAAGGGATTTTGCCCATTGAGCCATGCCTAGGACAAACACCTCTCATTTTTGTCCTCTCCTCAGGTATTTTCTAGATACGCCCCTCAGAGACAAGGACAAGAGAACAGATCAACACCAGCACAACATTGACTCATGAAAAACAAAATGTGTTTATCGTAAGAGATCACTAATCAGCATCTATTTGATTACATTTCATTCCAAAGATTGAAAGTGAGATATGTATATACACCTGTTCAACTACATATAACCAGTCAATATACATACCATCAAAACATTTGTATGTAATCAGCATTGGTGAATAACTGAGGGGGGAATGTTGCTCAACATAACATATCAAATAACTAACCTGTTATTCTTAAAGCTAACTCTAACCTTTTCATTAAACCAATAACCACTTGTTCTAACATCTTTCACTCACATATCATGTAATCAAGAAATTTGATGCAAAAGAGGTTGGCTAAATATAAATTTCAAAAGTCTTAGATGCCTATGGGGGATTCAAAAATGCTATTCTTGAGAAAGATTTCCAGCCAACATCCATCCTGCTCTTAAAACAAAAAACTTCTCTCAATTATTACATCACTACAAGTCATCAATTTTTCAAGCCAAAGAACAACAGATGCCTCATTAGAGTAAAAATGGTGCAACAATTAAGAGAAGCATGTTGATCCCTTTCATAGAAGTTTAATTTCCATAAATAGAAGTAAGTAGTACAGATTTAGGTCTTTGAGACAAAAGAGTACCGAAAATACTGAAAGCCTTAGTCTCAATGGCTGTGATACAGGAAACAGGTATCACCTGATTTGAAAGCTTACTGTACACTAGATCTGTCTATATGTGATCTTCAACCTCTTTCAGTAATTGTCACATGAATGACATCTGGTATGTATGACCTCTTCAGAATCCATTTTGGTACAGTTTAAAAATGCTAAATAAAAAATTGTCTCAAATAAAAGGTTATAAAGAGAAAATGACAAGAGATAAAGAACAATTGAATAATTAAGTTGAATTATCTGTCATTCAATGGTATCATTATATTTACCCTTTCCTGTGTTTCTGATGGCACACTTTTTTTCATTTTGACATAGTTTGGTGATTAGTCATACTTATCTTTAACCATTTTGCTATAAAAATAGATATTCATTATCAGCTGACAAAACTGATGAAATGCAAGTCTAAGTTACCATCTTTGCTTCCAACAGTGGCATTTGGATAATGCATCTAGGTCCAGTACTGTTTTAAAAAAAAAAAAAAAAAAGCTGTTTTGTGTTGGGGGATATTTCATGAAAATCTGGCCAAGTTGACAAGCTAGCCTGAATAATGGTTTCTTGCTTCTTTGTTGGAAAAACTTAATAGTTANATTATTGAACTGATGAACTGGAATTTAATTTATTTCAATCCTCATA
>NW_008709146.1:1366240-1367201 GCF_000327385.1 Lottia gigantea
ATACATATCAAGTGTGGATTTTATAGTAAAATCTACATTTTGTTGATGGATATTAATAATTTATATTGTAAGATTACACCAACTCAACTTGAATATAATGTCTAATTAGGTCATACACATCCATTAATATTGTTTATTTTATAATATTTGTTTTATTACTTTATTACTTGAAATTTACAGCCAATAAATATTACACTTCGCATTAAATATATTTGGAAAACTGTCAGTGTATTACTTAAACAATCAGTTTTTTTTTTTAGTAACCTTGTACCACAAGCTGTACTGCCACGTAGGCCTACTATAAGCTATGCTACCACATGCTCTGCCCATGGGGCTGTGGGACTAGAGTGTCAGGGCTGTGGACAACTGGTGTAGGAACAGAATTTATTTTGAGTTAAGAGAGCATTTGATATCACATAATGCAAATGTGGATGAAACACATTTTTGGGGTGTGATTACTCCAGGGGTGTGAAGCCTGAAATAGGTTGGGTACCACTGCTCTAGTGCTACCCACATACACTATACGCTGTGCCTATAACACCACATGTACTATAAGCTGTGCCTATAACCTATTCTACCACATGTACTATAAGCTGTGCCTATAACCTATTCTACCACATGTACTATAAGCTGTGCCTATAACCTACTCTACCACATATTATATAAGCTGTGCCTATAACCTATTCTACCACATATACTATAAGCTGTGCCTATAACCTATTCTACCACATGTACTATAAGCTGTGCCTATAACCTATTCTACCACATATACTATAAGCTGTGCCTATAACCTATTCTACCACATATACTATAAGCTGTGCCTATAACCTATTCTACCACATGTACTATAAGCTGTGCCTATAACCTATTCTACCACATATACTATAAGCTGTGCCTATAACCTATTCTACCACATATACTATAAGCTGTGCCTATAACCTATTCTACCACATATACTATA
>NW_008709146.1:1498260-1650802 GCF_000327385.1 Lottia gigantea
GTCGTTTAGATTGCCAAAGAACAAAAAGCTTCATGAAATGTTCAGGGCCCAGGGGAATTTCAGTATTGCAATGTACCTGGCCTACAGTTGGGGGAAACCCCCCCCCCCCCCCCCCCCCCCCCCCCCTTCCATCCCACAAACAGTACAATTTATCCACTTCTTTCACATTACTGCATCTGAATGGCTTCACTTACCATTAACTTTAAAACATTGGTATGTGAGTGTATTTTTTTACGAGACTGTTTTATCCTAAAGGATATTCAGATATAATATTACATTGAACATAAGGTATAACAAGAAAAACTGTCTGTAGTTTAAAATAGGGTTATTATTGAATACCCTAGAAAATCTGTACGTCCGGCATGTGCTTCACCTGAAAATTAAGCTTTGGCACAATAAACCGCCATTATCACTTGTATTAAACTATCATTTTCATTGCCTATAGCAGTAGAGGATTCCCTTAAAGATTACAAATAATGATTTATCTTAGCTGATAGTCTTGCCTTTTCCATGAAAACTATCGACGATTTCTGGTTAATGTTCTTACAATAGTGGATGTGATAGAGTCAAATGTTTTATAAATGGATTATATATGCTTTGAAGCATTGGTAAACAATTTTGCCGTTCTGGCTGACAGTTCTGTTCTGCAAAAAGATACACCCTTTTAATATGTAAGTGTAGAAGTTAAAGTGTCCATTTTAGATGCAATGATTATCGATTTTACGACCAAGACAAAAGCCACAGTATATCACCGAGAAGCTTTCGAATCAAGTAGACATTAGCTGGTATTATAATAGAAACAAAGGTAGCCATTGTAGAATTAGGCCTATAAGACGAGGTATCACTTTCATTAAAGTCAATCAAAAGACAGTTTAAACCATGTTCTAATGGGAAACAATAGATAATTCATTGACAAGATTAAGGTCTAGATACATCAAACTCTCTCTAATTCTCTTTCAACTTTACCTTATATTTCAACGGTAACATAAAGGCAGTGATACCCGATTTCCAAATCGTTTAAAGGACGACTAACCAATACCCATTTTCACTTTAAACACGAAATTTGTGTTAAACAACGCCATGTATTAAATAATTTTAAACTTTTGCTGATGAACAGCGCCATGCATTGAAGAATATCAAACTTTTTACTGATGAACAGCGTCATGCATTGAAGAATATCAAACTTTTTACTGATGAACAGCGCCATGCATTGAAGAATATCAAACTTTTTACTGATGAACAGCGTCATGCATTGAAGAATATCAAACTTTTTGCTGATGAACAGTGCCATGCATTGAAGAATATCAAACTTTTTACTGATGAACAGCGCCATGCATTGAAGAATATCAAACTTTTTACTGATGAACAGCGCCATGCATTGAAGAATATCAAACGTTTTACTGATGAACAACGTCATGCATTGAAGAATATCAAACTTTTTAGTGATGAACAACGCCATGCATTGAAGAATATCAAACTTTTTAGTGATGAACAACGCCATGCATTGAAGAATATCAAACGTTTTACTGATGAACAACGCCATGCATTGAAGAATATCAAACGTTTTACTGATGAACAACGCCATGCATTGAAGAATGTCAAACTTTTTAGTGATGAACAACGCCATGCATTGAAGAATATCAAACTTTTTAGTGATGAACAACGCCATGCATTGAAGAATATCAAACTTTTTACTGATGAACAACGTCATGCATTGAAGAATATCAAACGTTTTACTGATGAACAACGCCATGTATTGAAAAATATCAAAACCGCCACAGATGAACAACGCCATGTATTGAACATTGAAAAATATTTACTTTTACTGATGAACGACTCAATTGCATTAAAGAGTCGTTGCATTTAAACCTTGAGCTGCCGCACTTAGCCATCACTAGGTTCCATTCCATAAAAAGTAACTTTGAAAAAGACTCTGGATAGTACGAAATGTCTGTTGAACGACATCTTAATTGTATTTAAATTCTAATTACACCAAAAGACAATTTGTACGAGACTAATTAGGTTTCCTACCTCCCGAGAAAAAAACTAATATTTCACATTAACTTATCTTTAATTGTCCCTAACTTTCAATCTATTTCTGATGAACCTAACGTCACTATAAACAAATAATTTATGGACAGAATTAAACAATTCCTTTTTTAAGTCTCATCCTCCATGAAAACGTTTTTCAGAATGTTTATAGACTAATTCTAGAATTATGAAAACCAATCACTAGTGCCCACTCGAGATGTATAATATAGGGCCTAATTTGCGAGGTATGAGACTTATCATAATTGTAAAAATTGTTTACATAGAAGCATAGGGATTAGCACATTCCTCTATTACAGTTTTTAATATATATCAAGAGTTTAGTCCTCAACTCAATAGAAGTAGGTATATTGATCTTTCATCCCAAAGGTCTAAGTTTATATAATAGCAAGCTGAAATGATGGTTGCATAAAACAAACAAGTACCCTGTGTATAAAAAAATATTGACATAAAGAAATGTAACTTTTATTTGTGACATATAACAAGGCTATTTTTTATATTGCAAAATTATTTTTAAACTTTACTCATGGCATTTCAGAAAATAATATAGAAGTTTAAGCTTCTTGATTCACATCCCTGCGGTCGCGCCTCCGGTAACTGTTTAATCTTCCAATAAGAAAACTATCAGCAAAGGAACTTCCATGTGTGTCTATAACTAAAACTAAAAAGTTATAGTGAGGCTCGAGAGCAATGAGATACGTTAAACAAATACAAAAAAATCAAGATATCCTATATATAAATTTTAAGAATCAGGTGGTCAGCGGTTAACCTGGAAATATATATGATATACAAATTGCTCAGAATATCAGGAAATTCGTTATTTAAAATGCCATCTTAATCTGTCTAAGCTTGTAGGTTTAAAATCTCCGTCGCAGAATGACATTATGTACATTAGGTGTATAAAGCCTTCCATGAATTTAAGAAAGAAGAATACTAGTATCAGAAATACGTCTTCAGACTGAAATACTTCCAAACTATGTTAACTAATTCTAAGTATTTAAGTTTTTATGTAACATATTCAGACATTGAGATTGCGTAATTTTAACTTGATTTCTAAGAAAACTATCAGCAAACATACTTCCATGTGTGTCTATAACTAAAAGATATATATTCGATATGTTGAAGCAGAGAACTATATCAGATTAATGTAATTAAGGCTATCGTGTAGCCGACTTAACGGAATACAAGATATCCAATTTACTTTACATTTACTTAACATGTATTTACACTAATTTCACTGATTTACCGCAGAATTTTAACATAAATTCCATCGTGTATATTTGATAGTTTTCGTTTCATTGGCACAAGTTCTTGTTAACACATTTCTTAATTTTTTTCTTAAAGCTTATCAATAAATTAATCATGAGATTTGATGACTCTTTGAAATGGGTCAAGCTTAAAATTAATGTCTAGTGCTAACTATTTCTTCAAAATTCATAGATATCAAACTAATGGCATACTGCAACACAATCTAGAGGTCTGGGGTGTGTACTCTGAATACTAATTGCATTATAGTTGGTGCAAGTGTATAATTAAACTATTATGGTAGATTTTCTTATTGCACTCACTGCTATTGCAAATATTCAAACGAGAGATTCTTCTTTTATTTCGTTAGATAGTTGAAAAATGCCAGCTCTCGATGTGGAACAATATCATATGTATTGACTAAAACTTCATGCTTGGTCAAAAAGACAAGAACTTGTATAGATATCCTTACTGAATCAGGATGCAGTTCCGCACTGCAACGGAAGGCGTAAGGTGGATAAACCAAAAAATATTGTTTTTTCTGAATTGTTAAATTCCAACTAAAAAAGCATCTCTGATCTCTGAACATGTATGCTACCTTTAGATTATATAATATAAAATAAAGAAATTGGAAAATATCAGATTCAATGAAATTCTAATAGCACCAAATTCTATCCAATGCATTAGATTTAACTGAATTAGCTACGATGTGATATTTGATAAGGGAAATCAAAAGGCAGACTAGTTTTTGCAGGAAATTTAAAAATGCTGAGATAGAATTCAAGAGAGACTACAAAATATCACATTCTTGACAATCTTTATATCCCATACCAGAAAAAAACAATTAAATTCCATTTCGATGTCAATTATAACTGTCTTCAATTTCCACCATTATTACTTTTAATATTTCTTATTGAATATATAATGTACACATCACCAGTTTCAAGCTAATACAATTTCTGAATGTGCAATAATTAGATTTATTTGAAATTTATGAAAAATTGAGAAGTAATACAGGAAATTAGCTGTAGCACCTTTTCTACTAATAGTAGTCTCTCTTGGGACACATTGAATGAAATTTTACCATTTTTCTTGTATGCTTGAGAGAAACCTGCAATTCAAATTGTACATAATATATCAATATTTTAACATTCAAAAACCAAGAATTAGAACAAAAAGTTACAAAACATTGTAATGCTGTCAGTTTGTTCTGTATCGGTTGGAATGAAGGGAGGTGAAGCATCGCATCTAGTTAATTTGGAAAGGGAAAAATTGTCCACAGAACAGCGATAATTGTAATACTTTTGTATTTTGCTTGCCGAACTTGTTATCTGACAAGACCGAAATTATCATATAGACTACCCTGCCCAAGAGACACGAGAAACGACACACAGTAATTGTTGCTTTATTTATTACACCAGTCTTGTCGTTTTGTTCAAATTCTGAATAGTAGTTTTATGTTACTTCCGGTGCATATTCATTAGGTTTTTAGGATATAGGGTGTGTTTACATGACCGTGAAGTCCATGGTCTGCAGTAGTTTGACTTTCGTATTTCATCGAAGAAGTTGATCAAATCTTTTTTAACTTGTGTGGGTCATGAATACCTTCTAGAGGAAAAAGGTCTTGCATTGACAGAACATTTTGTAACAAGTGTAGGAGAGATGGACTCAAATTGACCAAGTGGTGGGATAATGTCGTCTGCTCATGTAATTGAATAAAGTATCCAATCATTCCCGAGACTCTTTTATACCTGCTAACTACGGAATTGTTCATTCATATGTTGAAGGCATTACGATATGAAATAATGTGATTCAGGTCTAGAATCCAGGTGTACATGGTCCATATAACAAATTGTTGATTGATTCTTGATTTCCACTTACGATATAGACTCGAATATAAATATAAAAATCATTAAACTCTAGGTGGCCTGTGTTCTATAGTCAGCTAAAAACCGAGTTTCTGGAATTGATATTTATTGGGAATAGATTATATTTAATATATAATATGAACCCTGAGAGAGATTCGCACCATTTAACGATACATAGAAAAACATCCGAAATCTTCCGATTTAGATACGAGTCGTTGAATTGCTTCAGTGTGTTGAATGAAATTTGTTATTTACTCCAACTACCATCTGGTTATTTGTTCTTAGTTGAGATGTTATCATTTAATTTATTAGTTTTTACCAGAAATATGAAGTTGAATGTTCAAACGGGATTCAGGCTGATGACAGACAGTGTAGAACAACTTGTATATAATCATTACAATTCTCTTTTATATTGTCTATATATATTTCTCTATTATACTCACTGTTAGGTACATTAGAACATTAAATAATTACTGTATACCATTAATTATAATGCTAGTGTTTGATGCACAGAGTAAAACAATAATAATAACCATTATACTTCAACAATAACTGTTGAATTTCTTTAGTTGCAATCTAACTTGGCATTTCAATTGCATGAGGATCAACCATTATTGGTCATAGGAAAGGTATGCAAAAGGTATTGCTTCCAAAAGCAGTAAAGAATTTCTGCTGGGAAACCTCTTTCTTGAATGTCTGTAGCAGGATAATCCGTTCTCCAAATTTTTCTTATTTGACTGAATGACTTGCCCTTTTTTTAGAATTAAATTATCGAAAGATAACATTTATAACTATACGATGACATTAACCATGCATTGTTTTAAAGATAGTTAAAAGAGTTACACATCAAACGTAAAATTGGCTTGGATTAATGAAATGTTTAATATATTCGTGGAATGTGATTTTCTAACGGTCCTCACATCTCTTGATGGAAATAAAATAAAGCAGAATCCAGGAGACATCAATAGATTGAAGATTATAGAAGACGGGTTGAGAAATCTGGCCTAATCATTATCAATAATCTTTATGTACTTTTCTAATGACTCTAATCATCGTCCTTTTACTGTCTAGATCTCCTCAAATACTTGTCTTTAGATTTCCCTTACTACAAGATGTTGTCTTATTTAACTTGTACATGTAAAGCTTTTATGTTGAAAAGTAAACAATAAGATGATTGGTGTTAAAGATGTTCACAGAATAAATAACAAATGCAATGAAATAAGTGAGGCTCGAGAGCAATGAAATACGTTTGTCTTGATACAAAACATAGATTGTTGTCTGTCTGTGATCAGTTTAATTAAGATAAATAAAATCAAGATTTCTATATGAGTTATAATTTTTAAGAATTAAATGGTCGGGCATTAACCTTGAATATGTAGGATTTCAAGTATACTTGAATTTCATGTTTAAAAAATGTAATTTAAACTTTGTAAGCTTGTCAAGTTTTTAAACCCCTATCACAGAATGGTATTAGGTGCATAAAGCCTTTATGAATTAAGAAAGAATAATACTAGTATCAGAAATACGTCTTCAGACTGAAATACTTCCAAACTATGTTAACTAATTCTAAGTATTTAAGTTTTTATGTAACATATTCAGACATTGAGATATTTTGAAGAGTAATTTTAAACTGATTTCTCAGCACAAGATGAGTTTTAGAGAATAAAAAGTAGAAAAGTAATGTTGAATATTGACAAGGGCAGGTTGATAACATCTGTCATAATAGCTAGTGTATTGTTTAAATATCAGGCAATGTATTATAAGAGAATTAATGATAACATTTAACCAATCTCGCAGAATTCTGAAATCAATCAAGACGTAATCACTATAGGTCTATTTTTCAAATGCAAGATTTGTAAAATGTCATTTCATTGGTCATAACCTACTTATTTTCTAATTCTTAATAGTGAGATATTGATGTATCCCGGGTTATAGAATAACGCGTATCAGCAAGTAATGTTGTTTATATCCGTATTTGTTATCATCAGTTTCGTCATCAAAATTTCATGTTATAGAGCCATCAGCACATAGTTTCCTCTTAAGATTTTCATGTTATAGAGCCATCAACACTAGTTTCGTCCCATGATTTCATGTTATGGAGCCATCAGCACATAGTTTCATCATAAGATTTTCATGTTATAGAGCCATCAGCACATAGTTTCATCATAAGATTTTCATGTTATAGAGCCATCAGCACAATGATATATTTTCGTCATATGATTTCATGATATAGGGTCATTAGCACATATAGTTCCATTAGATTTTCATGTTATAGAGCCATCAGCACCCAAGGTTTGTCATAGGATTTTCATGTTATAGAGCCATCAGAACATAATCCCGTCCCTTAAAATTTCATTTTATAGGGCCATTTGCACATAGGTTTGTTGTAAGATTAAACAGCGAATATAGGCCAAATATTTGCACCACTTTACCTACGTTCACACCAACCCAAGTTGTTGTAAACAATTAATTGGTTTGAATCTACCCATAAAGTAGCTAACAAGAAATGCCATTATTAAGTTAAAAAAAAAAAGAATAAAATATTCTAAACTTCCGAGTTGTTGTATGCCTTTTGAAGACTGTGCCCTTTTTGGTCCACACCTACATATTGGCATCTTTTTATATCTCTATATCCAGCTTTATAATACAATGAATATAGAGAGATGAGCTCACCAACTTATTCTTATATAGCCTGAATGTGCTTCTATAGCTCTGATATCTATCGTTATATGAAGATATTCAGAAAATAAACATTTGATAAAACAATTAGATTCTCGATTGAATGACAAGCCTACAATACCATCTGTGAAAATCATAGTAAAAAATTTCTTTGTATTTTTATATTATGAATATCAGAATAATATTTTGATTCAAATTACTGATAAAGAGGAAGAAAACAAATAAAAGTTTCATAAAAACTCGTAAGTTTACGGTACAAGCATCTCACATATGTGTTAGAAGACAAGAATAATAATTATTAAGCAAAATAGAGATGTTATCTATACGTGTATATAAAACATAACACAAAAGATATTCGCCTTGCTTTATGCCTTCTTTATGATACATTTAAAGAGAACCTTCCCCTTTTATTAAAGATGGCCATATTTCGATCAATGACAAAATGAACTTTGTCATTGTATCACACCATTCATAAATTCGGGAATACAGCATCATTTTTTCTGTTTTGACACTATTTACCATATCGATCTTGATCGTTACCATCAAGGCTCTTTTGAATGCTAACAGATGCTTATAGATGTGTATGTTGAAAGTCTGAAACTTCTGACCCAGATTTAGATATAAAATTGACACAATGTTCATGATATTGGCAGCCAATTCCCTCTCAAAGATTGGAAGCATGAGAAATAATTCCTTTAAATAACATTATGTTTGATGTCAAGAATTTGAGAAAAAGTCGAAAAACGAAATTTGACATGACAACACCTGATAGAAATTATCATTAAAGATAGTTTGTAAATAACGATAAGCTTACCAATATATATCAAATACTTGTTTTCTACAATTGCTGTAATTTAATATGTTAGATTGATAGAAAGAGAGTAAGAAAACAGATTTAGAATCTGGGGATATACTTTGTCTTCTTATAATAGCTGTCATAAATCATTTCTTTGTATTAAAAGGTCTACATATACCATCACCATCATATTTATATATCGTTTATTATTTACAAATTTATATAGTTTCTAGAATTAATGATTCGATTAGTTGAGTATGGTGCTACAGTGCTGTCAAGGTGGTTAACTCTAGATGAAATCTTTATTGCATACTAAACAATATATTCATAGAGCAGCAGATCACGATCCAGAAAACATCTTGAACATTTTGCTCTTTTCTCACTGAAAATCCATAATTATAACATATGACTGTTTTAAAATAACATTACAATGGAGATTTGTAGCTTTCTGATCTTTGTCATAACATAATCCTCGACAGTTGCAGTATACATGTATCGTTTCATAACTTTAACGATTGACGTTTTTAATGAATATCATTAAATACATTCAGTTAAGAAAATATGTAGCTCTGATTCCAAGATTTGAAAAATGAAATGAGGATTTAAGAACGCTATAAAAACGGGGATGGATTTCTAGAAAGCTTCAAAATATATCGCCTAGATCTTATTACATTTATGTCTGGGCAACATTTTTCTTTGTGATGCCCGACACAAAGCCTTTTAGTGGTAAATACAAAATCAAAAAATCTCAAATTTATCGGAAAGGTCTAAGACTGGTTTATGTGGATTTTTAAGATTCACCCAATTCTTACGAATAATCTGGCATAATTATTGTTATCATTATAAATTCTCTGGTCTAGAAGTCTCAAAACGTTTTCTCACATATTATATAACAAATTTGATTTGACTTTTACTTAATTTCAGAAGTTCAATTTTCAGGTTCGCCCAGATTATCTGGATATAGGTTTGAGAAGAAAAACAACACAGCAAATTTGATACATCAATGAAAATACCAGTTCGACATTGGAATGTTACATTAAAAGGTTTAGAAATAATTAACATCAAGATCTACTTAAAAATAGTAACTGAAATAAAAGCCTAATAAATATAGTTATGATGGATAAAAGGAAACTATGATATTCTTCTTAAACCAGTTTCGTTCAAATTTTTGAAGAATTGTTCAATATATGGCAGCAAAATAATTTTCATGCAATTCAAAATTTCATTTATATCAGACTGATCCATATAATTTTCAATGTTTATTGACATCCTGATAAACATTTGGGCCTGCTTCACATTCTACAGCACACAAGAAATATTATATCCAAGTAGGCACATATTCTGCTTGGTCCAATGAGAGCTTTGTTTTGTCAGGATGCTTTCTAAATTCGCTATATATGGACAAAAACTTCTATAGAAATGCATGTACACCTTTCAAGTGATATCAAGTGATTATTTTGGGTTATATAGAAAGATGATCACAGCAATCATATGCTTTCAATCTATTAGGCCTGCAGTCAAAGGAGTTTGAACTTCACTGCATTATTACTGTGAATTCGGTATCCCCTTTGGCCAATCTGATATAATATCCGCTGATAATGTATCATTTTCATCTCATATGGTAGTTTCTTTATCTACATATTGTGGTGATCCCTATTGTGTAGGCTATATAACAAATTATCCATTGTTGGTAGTGAGAAATAGCTGGGCTCCGATTTGTGGTATTCTAACTTTAATTTTTTTCTTGTCGTAAGAATAACTACACCAAAATGTTCAAAAAAACAATTTTATTGTAGGTTAATAAAATTTGTCAAGCCAGGAGGCACTGTAGTGAGCAAACATAAAATAGGCTGTTGAGTTTGGTCTTGATCTTATATAAAATGGGAGATAACTCTATTAAATTTCTAAATTTACTTCAAAACTGAAGAGTTCAGCTATTTCACATCAAAATATTAAGTAAATAATTAAAAAGAAAAGTGATATCAAAATGTGTTGTATAAGTAGTAAAACAAATAATCCCATTTCTTAAATTGTATGTTTGGTTTGAAATAAAAAATATCACAATGATATTGGCCCTTATATACGGATAATGGAACTCTCTTGAACAAAAAGTAAATTTTCTAAACTACACCTTCTCAAAAACATGGTATTGATCTAAACCCAGTGGACTTCTGGTAGAAATATGACCAGCATATTTCTGAACCCAAACAATATCTTTAACATTTGATTATTAAGATTGACACAATATATAAACAACAAATTATTTTGAAAACAGAGTGTAAAAATACAATATATTTTTACAGCAGTATTTATTTTATATGTAAGTAAATCAACAGACCATAAGATCAGAATACTTCTATTCTTGGTCTGCAATAACCCACAATGAATTTAGTTCAAAATAGTTCTTTTCTGGCTGAAATGTAGGCTAGGCCTATGTATTTTTATGTTCAATATATTTAAATTTGAAATCACAAATCTTTAAGCTAAGCATGGTGCAAGGGTAGAGAAACTATTTAAAACATTTCAAAAATATGTGCATATAGAAAAAGCCCTCTGTGATGCTGAAATACAACCTTTCAGCATTTTATCATATGACAAAGAAATTTTCCAAGTAATACTATATAAAATCATGAAATCTCTTCCTTAGAGAAATTATATTTGGTCTGAACTAATTCTCAAAATGGAGTTGTCTAACTTTGATCACATCTAAAAATATTGAATGTCATTGTAATTCTATTGCTTACAGCAAATGACCTATTTACAAATAAAGAGAAGAGTTAAACAATAGCTTACAGCAATGTCACTTGTTCTTATAGACTAATTACAAGGGTCAAGTAAACACTAAATCATACCGTCAGATAGTTTCTGTGCTGTGACAACATTTTATATTTAATGATACATTTCCAGATGGATTTATTTCAAAAAAAGAAACAGGACATTAAAAACATGTTGCTAAGACCTCAAAGAAAATTTGGGATAAAATTAAAGATATTATCAAAATCAGTTCAATATTATAGCTTCATGTTACAATTTACTGCAGTATGCTTCTTTAGCCACGAAATGAATTCAGATGAAAAATTTTGCTGCCACTGCATATTTTACTTCATTTTAAATATTAAACTACTTACATTATGATTTAGAACACAAAAAAAAATATTTGTATGGAAAACTCACCTGGAATGTTTCCTTTACGAATTATTTATGTTTTATGATTATTTCCATCAATGTCATTTCTAAGCTAACTGAGTTTCAATATTTGAAAAAGATAAATTATTTGACATCCATACTACCATTACTGGTATTTGATTGCTGGATGAATACTGTACATAACAATGAAATATACATATATATATATATATATAATAAATAAATAACAATAAAATCTCAACAACAATGTCTTAACACAAAATATATTTCTTAACAATCTCATAATTTAGGTTTATGGCATCCAATAGCAAGGCAATGAATAAATCTATAAAGGAATTTATCAAAAATAGCACTGACTTACTGGTTCCAAAGTTTTCAAAATATTCAAAATAAAATATAGAAATGTTTAAAGGTTTAAAGAAGTTCTCCAAATTGCTTCATCTTTAATATGCTTTAGAAGTTGATCCTATTGGTATGTCATTAAATAAAACACACCTGAAATTTTACTAATGATCAGATCATATGAAGTTTTCAAAATATTAAAAAAAAAACAAAAAAAAAACTAACAAATTGTTTAAAAAGGTGTCAAGAAATTGGTCACTTCCATTTTTTCTAGATTGCTTCATCTTTAATTTACTTAAAAAATGATTTTTACTGATATGTCATTTGATAAAAGACTCTTAGAATTTTACCCTTGATTGGACCATACCAGAAGCAGAACCAGCTTGAATGTATAATATGACGGAATGCAGGTATTTGAATAATCAATTATAAAATTGTACAAAGTTTGGAATGTTGGGCTAATTTTTTTGAATTCTTCTTGTTATCATAAATATGTAGATCTCTCGGTTGTTCCATCATTCCTTCAACAACCCCAGAATGTTTCTTCTGAATCCGATGTAAGACAATTCTATAACTACCTGTGATACTACTTCTTGATTCCTGACTATTGCTGTTTAACAGGTGTTGTTCAGTTATACCTAAATCTTTTAATACCTGTCTTGCCTCACTCTCTTCCTTACTCAGTTCTTTTGATTGGTTTTGAGGTGTTGGATTTAGATTATATGGTTCAAAAGCTTGCGGAAAGTTTTGATCACGTAACCACTCACTTCGTTTGATTTCTGTTATTGTGAAACGATCATGTGGAATGTGCTTCAACATGCTTCGTATTAAAAATTGGCAACTATCAGAGATATAGGACGGAATTGTATAGCTACCATCTAAAATGCACTTTTTCAGTTTTGCCACAGTTTCAGCACGGAACGGCATAATTCCTGTCACCATGAAATAAAGCATAATACCCAAGGCCCAGATATCAACATAACTACCAAAATAACTCTCATCTTTAAATAGTTCAGGTGCAGCATAGGGTGGTGAACCACAAAATGTGCTGAGAGTTTGATCAGGTCTACTGATTGTACTGAATCCAAAATCACCAACTTTGACTAATACTGGCGAGGCATAAAACAGATTTTCTGCTTTTAAATCTCGGTGAATGATATTTTGTTCATGCTGAAAATAAAAAGAAAATCAAAACTGTTTAGTGGTTGATACAAATAATTTCAAACTCAGACTAACAGTAATAATCCAATCCCAATAAAAAATATGATTTTTTCAACAATGTTAACAGGCAATACCATACATACAGTAAATAAATTGTTATCAAAATCTTATAAGTATCTTACTAAGCATTTAAATTTTACTTTCCGAGCTCAGTTTAAGCTTTCTGAATCTGAAAACTTGATGTCTGCCACAGCGACAAGGTGGTCTTTTTGATTCCTACATGCAGTTATTACAGATTGTAAAACTGCTGGATTGCTTCAAACATGTGCTTTGTGAGAGAATTTTTTGATGACTGCAAGAATGTTATTAACAGAATAAGAATTTAGAATTTTGTCATTACTGCTGCCATTTTGGAAGGTTTTTGGAAATACAGTTGATGTGTGATTTTTTATTTTTAAATATTTAGACCACTCTTTCCTTTTAAGATTGAGACTGCTGAGGGGGACTTTAATAGTTCATAAAGGTTAATATGTCCACTGGACTAGTTGATATACTTGATATTACTTAGCCATTAACCAGTCCTTTGGGCTATAATATTAGCCTTATTTCTATTCTATGACAATGTTCATTTATCATGACTATAATTTAGGTATATAATGTATTTGATGGGTGGTATATGTAGTTATTTCAAGCCCTAGTGATTTTATATTTGTAAGGTTGTAATTTGATATGAAGTAGGTATTCATAATAGATATCATAATGTTCAATGAACCAATTATACCCAATATTAATTATATCAGAAGTCTGCACTGCTCAGAAACAGTCTATTAGCTAACTGCAAAATTTAAGTACTTAAATACAATTTTAATGGGGTGAACTACAAGCTTAATGCAACGTTGCAACTATGAAATGCATTTTATTGAGTGTTATAGGTTAGAAGAAAGTTGTAATTGTTTTAAAATATGTTTTTTGAATTTCTTAAATAAAAAAAAATAAAAAATCTAAATAAAATTGGCTTTTTCAAGAATTAATACTATAATGTCTCATGACTAGAATTTCTATAATGTAAAGTAAATAATTCAGAATCCCCTTCTAGAGAATGATCTGCCAACTAGGTTTATTCCCTGGAGCAGATACCATTACATTATATGATAAAATATACCTAATGATTCCAATTAATCCAGTATACTTGTTTATCATAAATCATGGTAAAAAAAACACATTACTCTCTTCTCTCCTTGACATTTTTCTCTAGTCTATTCACCAAGTACTAATCATTATACAGGTAGACTTTAATAATGGAAATGCTTTTAAGCTTAATATTGGTAAAGAAAATCTTTAAAAGCTGAATTTGACAGAGTAGATTAAAGAATTATTATTATGATTTATAAAAAACTGTTTATGTTTAGGAAAATTGGAATAAAATAAAGCTTACACAGAGGTACAAGGTGAAGACAATATGTCCTAAAGGGGGAATATCTGTTAATAAATTTATACAAACCATATGTTCTACTGCAGCGATGACTTGAGAAAACAGTAATTTGGATTCAGCTTCACTTAATTTGCCTTCATTTGAAATTTTTGTGAAAACCTCACCACCACATGCATACTCCATGACCATGTGTAACTTGGCTAGAGTTTCTACTACTTCATAAAGTCTTATAATATTGGGATGGTGAAGTTTATCCATATTAGCTATTTCACGAGATAAGAGTCTCTGTGTTTTCTGATCTAATTTGGTTTTATCCAATATCTTTATTGCAACTTTTTCTGAAAAATACAACAGGAATTGTGTTAGATTTTAATCAAACAAAATTCATTGTGTTTGCTCTTCACAGAATCCTTACTGATATAAATAATACCGGTATTTTCAATATGGCATCATTTCAATTCTGTCCTCAAGTGTTTTGTGTATAATCAATATATTTTCAATAGTTTCATCTTAGATAATTGTACAATATCTAGACATAAGTATTCCTATGGTATAATTATTCTACATTGAATATAGAAATAGATTTATCAGAAATCCTTGCCTACTGACAAGAAAAATTATCTAAAAATGTATTATATACAATCAACAAAATTAGAATATACAGAAATTGCTTTTTCATAGGATATATAATAATATTGCTTTACAGTAGTAATGGTTGTCATGGAAATCTTTATCATGCTTGAAAAAAAAGTTATGATACCATATAAGCTTATGCCACAAAGATCTCTATGATGGCCATATTTACTAGTCATGAGGTTGCATGCTATAAAATAATAAAAGAGCTTGAAGCATGTCAAAAGAATAAAATAGATGATGGGCTGTGATTATTTAATAATATTATTATATTTATACTTTTTTATTGTGGTTTCTATTTTTACTTCAATCTATTTGATACTTTCAAGTTTCATTAAAAAAAATAGTATTTATTATTAGAAAGCATGATAATCAATTAAAACAGGAAGTTAAAAAGAGAAGAGAAAAAAAAAAGAAAAAAAAGAAAAAAAAGAAACCTCAGGCACATCTGTTTCATAGTTATAACCAGTAAATAATTGATTCACAGTTTCCTTTTGCTTCAAACCAGTTTGATTAGAAATGCATAACATTTTTCAGGTTACCATACTTGCAATTTCTTCTTGAAATTTTGTCTTAACACAATGAAAATATTTCAGAGTTACTTACCCCTTGTTAAAGCATGAATACCCATCTTGACTTGAGAAAAATTTCCACTCCCCAATTCTCCTCTTATTCGATAGAATCCAATTCGTTTTCCTAACGTTATTTCTTTGGTACATTTAGGATCATTATTGAGGTCATGAGTTAACCTTTCTAGGGGAGTTAACTTGACTTCTGCATCGCTGCATGTGCTTCCTGCTGTGCTGCCATTTGTGACAGTTGCTGATGAATCAACACTGACTTTATTGTTTATCTTATTTTCATCTTCCTCAATTTTCTTTTCATTTTCAGGCGTATCTTTCATCTTATAATCTGTAATCTGTGTTAAAAGGTTGTAGTGAAGAAATTAGGTTTGGTTCCTTTTCAAAGACATCGTTGATAATTTTACATTCTGAAAAATAAAAGCATCAAAATGTTTAGTACATAAGCTTATAAATGATTTTCTAGATATTCGATTTATAATTACTTTCTTCACACATTCGCTCCCAAATAAAATTTTGATGAATTAAAGCAAAATAGTGACATCATAAAACGCTTAGTTTTAGTGGAATTGCAGGAACCACGAAAGTCTGACAGAAAACTAGCAAGTTGGCAATGAATACTATAAAGCAAGTTTACAACAACAAGACATTGAAGATTCAGTAAATTAAAACTAATCAAAATTGGTAAATCTAGTATATTATATGTGTAAACAGGATGTTTCTATGAATTCCCAGAGGTGGCAATTATTACTATTAGAAAAAGTTGTAACAATACTCACTAAAACAAGGATAAACTTATTATGACAAAACAATAGGAGGCATCAACACAATTATAGGAGTTTTTACACAAGCTAAATATAACATATCTATCTATTTATCTCATCTAGTTGCCAAGGGCTTTTATTTTAACTGCCCCAATAATTTCATCTGGTTGATGGCTTTAATGTGTAAAACATTAAAGTAGCTTATTATTCAATTTCAAAGGACATTTTTATTTTGATAAGAAAAGAAGCAGTAATTTTTAGATTAAACCTTCATATAAGAAAAAAACCAAACAAACAAAACCCCCAAGTATAGCATATTATATATATGTAGTATGATGTAGGACAGTAACATCTCAGTCAATGAATAGACACATATATTTACTATCAATTTCATATTACGTCATCTTATCAACTATAGAGTTTGACATATTTCATAACATTAACCTGCATTAACTGAGTCATGAGCATTTACTGTGAAAGTTGTGGCATTGAGATTATATATTTATAGCTGACCAATCAGAGAAGAGGCCTATAGAATTTGTTAGAGTCAAAATAAAATACATGAGGCAATTTTCAGATATATTCAGATACTCATAAACAAGCTTGAAAAGAGTGAGGGGAAACTAACCCAAACATGTAATAATTTGTTCTTTATAATAAGCATTAAGGTATATATAGTTTGCCCATCACTTCTTCCCATTATATGCCTGAGGACGACGGGGGAAACACGTCGAAACGTTGCATAAAACTTTAAGCAGTGATTGTTGTTCCATAAAGCTGTGTCTATATATATTTGAGAATTGTTCCCTGTTCTAGCTTTTCCTTCAAATTTTGTACAAAAATAAACATCATTGGCTTTGATTTGACTGCTTTAAATTTTCTAAGGCCTATATTGATTTGGATTGGAATAAGACTCTTTAGTTTACCATGGTCTGGAAGTTATGACTTTGGATACAATACTATATTCTTACAAATCTTTCAATTATGAAGGAAAGAAAGATAAACCTTCCCTATTGAGATTTCTATATGTCTTTTGTCCATTTGGTTAAAATTTGATCAGATAAGAAAACAAAACCATACCAGCACAGGATCATATCATTTCTCTTTAATATAATTTATCAATGTTTCAACTTTTGACAATCTTTTCTAAATAAAACCATTTTAACCCAGACTTAGTTGACAAGTTTCATTTAAATGGCAAGATTGAATGAACTTTGATAATCAACAGAGTAAAAATCAATTACGTCTCAAAGATAACAAGGTCTAATTATTCTAGATCAATAGAAGTTCCTAGATATAGTAACAAATAAACAACATTTGAGTTTAAATTGGTTTTAAATAAACCATTCACTTTAGTGTTCAAACATTTCTGCAAATTTATTTTCATCCTTACTCTTTGTAAAAACAATTTTCAAACTTTTTTTTTATTGCAATATGTTGCTTAAAACACATCATAAAATTGTAATTCTAACGACCATATGGGTAAATTCATACTTTCTACATATTCATATTATCTGCTTCCCAGACAACATTCTGTGTAATAGTAAAACTATTTAAAGTGCTATAAGGGGGTTTAATAACATAAACCATAATTAAGACACTGACCCAAAATTCTGAATCTTAAAATTACTCTTTTTCATCTAGGTATATAAAGTTTTTGATTTAATCACTAGACCTACCTTTATCTTGCACAAGGACAACATTCACATTTCAAATTCCTAAATAAATTCAATTAATATCCAGAACTTCCTTGTAGACGACATATTAACTAATGTTACCTTTCATGTGATATCTAGACACAGACATAAACAATAGATTGAGAACATTTGTTTATTTCCCTCATTGGGTTACAGTTTGACATCCTACAAATTATGTCTCTTTAATAACTTGAATATAAACTACACTTTGAGATATTTTGAATAGATTTTCACTTCTTTGAAAACATTTCAAAATCAAGCTACACGTGTGTAGATTAAGGAAACTAAACAAGCACATCACATTACCATAATATCAGCACCTATTTCTTTTGCTCAAAAAACAGATGAGGTTAAATCAATATTTTATTAAATGAACATCTCTTTCTATCGCTCAAATAAAACCTCTAAATAACCTTACAAAAATTTGACAAAAATTATAAATTTTAATGAAGAAGTTACCTTTTAAGTCACAATTTACAATATATAAATTACTTACTTACTAGTTACCCAGGTAATTCAGTCCTATATTGATGTATCCTCACAAAGACAAAACAATATAAAGGCTGAACAAGTCAATATAATCAATAATTATGTAATTTTGTAAACTGTTAATTTTCTGATATAAAAACTGATAAAATAGTGGATAAACTGCTATTTAACTATCATTTATAGCTATGAACTTAATTTATTTGTAACCAGTTACCAGCTAGCATAGCATAATATTAATATTGAAGAAAAACAATAATAAACATTGCTTTATTTGATTCACTTTTAGCATGATTCAATACAAAACGTATACATTGGAAACAATTTATTCCTAGCCAATGAAAATATTAACTAAAATCTTGAAATTGGAAAGGAGCAATAAGTGTGTAAAGATTGAATTTTCTATTTTCAATTGTCGGGATCAGATTTCAAATTAATTAGAGTTTTAGAGTTAAAAGTGGATATTGCCAAGTGATTTCATAAAAGAGTTATGAATTTGTTCAAATTAGTAGCTGATACACTCCTCCATCTGTCATTACCTATTAACTTTCTGTTTTTTTATATAGAAGTATTTTTTACCTTTAAAACACTACTGTAATAATAATCGTGAAAATCAATTACATCATAATCACTTATTATTATTTATGTTGTTTTTTTTATTTCAGATTTAGACACCGTCAGTTTGTAAACCAAGTCTAAGTGACTGACTTTGATCCGTCTAGCCATTCAGGGCCATTTGAATTTACAGCGAATACAGGACAGCTAAATTTGACAAACAGTCAAATTTTTCCAATTTTCATAAACAAAATAAATTTGTATCTGCAAACATCAGGCAGTCATATTCTACAATGAAAATCAATATCATCTATTGATAGACAATGAGCAAGGCAGAACTTATTTATTGAGATATTATTCCTTACGCCTGGACGATTGACAAGATTTCCAACTGTGATTTATTCGATGTTATGTTTGTGGGCATTCAAGGTCATTCCACACAGTTTTTGTCGTAGGAGAGGTAAACAGAATATTTTAGAAAAAATTTGTTTCTGCCACAGTAATTGAGTAACAGTAAAAGTAAATAATATCCTCAAAATGTTATCCATATCCTCCCCTCATAGTCATAGGCTACTCAATAACTCAAAGTGTAAAAATGCAAATAGACAAGGTATGATGTCTGGTGCGAAATTATAGATAGTGCGGTGTACGGTGCAGAATGATCGATACAAACAAAAATAGAAGAAGTGAACAAACGAGGTACGGGTCCAGGCGCTGGTCTATTCGCACCTTAATGCAGATCTGATGTTATTCACAAAAACAATAAAAGTGACAGACAGACAGCTTCTGAACTGTACAATTGCAAAGAATTGGATCACCAGACTTTTTCAACTGAGTTGTGAAATGTAAAAGTGAGTAGTCTGTTACTGTATCCAAATTAGCCTAATGTGGAGACAGTAACAGTACTGTTGTAGTACAATGTTGCCTAATGATTAGGCAACATTGTACTACAACAGTCAACAGTACAGACTGAGCATTGAGGATAGTTGAAATTTTAAAGATGGTGCCATCTCAAAGTACCAACGATATTTGCAACATTTGATATATAACAAAATTATACCCTGCTGTAATCTTTGATATCTATGTCTTAGTAAATACATACCAAGTTTGTTCCAACTGAACTATTATGACCGAATTCCGACGAAAACAATTTTAACCTCTTCTCAATTTTGTCATGAACAAACACTGTGACAGACAGATAAACACGACATGCCTTACGTCACTAGGGGCAACCATTGTCATTCGAAACTTTTCGTTTATCTCGAAACACTGGAACACACGGATGTGATAACACGGGGAGCAATTAAGGAAACATAAATTTGTTAGTATTTGATTTAAAGCACCAGAATCATCACTATTTACAAGGAATTAATAATTAATAACTTCTGAATAGTAAATCTTTCAGGCGACTTTCCATCGATGTTGCATTCGAAACCGTAGGAAAGCACCCGTCAATACAACTGTAGGCTACTATTACTCCAACCAACAATAAGTATTAATTAATAGCACAGCTTAGACAGCGGTAGAGAAAGGTTCTTAGTTGTTTACCTGTATATAATGATACAGGTGATTTGTATATTAGTCTATGATGCAGACTTTCTCCTTCATTTGATAAGTTTTTGGTTATGGGGGTTGTTTCCCTTGAAGGCATATCTGCGATAAGCTTACGTCAATTGTCAACGTTTACTTTAGGCGCGAAAAAAACTTACAACTATGCGGGGTCAGTTATTGCAAGCTGGCCTATATAGCCTTTATATTTACAGAATGGAGTACGGTGTCGTTTTTCGTCTTATCAGCTTTTGGTTCAGGGTAGTATCCGACCCTTGTATTATATTTCATGATAATTGGAATCAATAATAAATTCCTTGAAATTAAAGCATTAGGGGTTCTGTATGGCCTACACGTCAAAAGGTAGGCCTACTATCCATCTTTACTTACTCAGGTTTTACTCAACTAATCCTATGCAAATTAGTGGGTCCATCATGAGGATTTTCCTCTCTCAGTTGTCAGATCCAATACAAGGAAGATTAATTGGTTAAGTAATGTGGTCTCAATGTGAATCATAGAGTTATAATATGCTGTGAATACAAGTGTCGAATGCACCATTATTTCGCGCGCAAACATAGCCGTATATAATAACGCGCGAACCAAGTGGAAAATCGATGACTCCGTGAAGATGTTTAAAGGGAGGTAACTCATTTACTTCAATTAGTATTCAGAAATTATCCAAGCGATGAGGACACAAGTTACAAGAAATGTACGATGTGGATGTACAAGAGTAAAATGGAAATGATGATCATAAGAGACATGGAAATGAGTTTACATACTGGTAATGATTTTACTTCATATAATTTTTTTTTATCGATGTAAAGTCGATAATGGATTACCGTAGCCAACAGACATCTCATTCAGCAACCATGTAGGCCTACTAGCGTAGTATATTATACTAAGCTAAGACTTGCCTGCTATACAGAGTATCAAGCAGATTATGAACAATTTTAGACTTTGGGTTCCAAAAATGTAAATATGAGCTGTATGTAGTAATCAGTATAGGCCTAGTTGTTGTTTCATCAAGGGAGAAACTGGATATTAATTATGGTAAAATGATTTATTACTTAAACTAGTATTGCAGTTGTAAGCTAAAATGTGTCTGTATATAACCTTCAAAAGTTTTCAAAATCCTCCCACATTGTTTATATGACATATCTATAGAGCAGAAAGACGATCACTTCTCTAGAACAGTTGCCTTTTCAGCTCTAGTAGGCCCTGCAACCTCAAGGGCAACAACACTTCACAAGACAATTTTTTTTTATTTTTCAGTTCAGCTTTGAAATTATTGTAATATCCTGAATATATAAAACATCAGTATGTCTAAGACACAGCAAGCCAAAGAAGCCAATGCACCTCTCATGAGGGAAAGAGAAAATGAGGAGGTAAATATATTAAAGATTGCCTAATGTTATTTAAATTTTTGACACAAGTGTTTTGTTATTTCTGGTTTAATTTCTATAAGTTTGGAGTATTTGAAAATTGTGTTTAGTTATTTTTGTTTACTTCTTTTTGGATCTTATTGGATCTATTGCTTATTAAAAGTTAAATTCCAGTTACAGATTTCCAAATAATTAATTTTTCAGGCTATACATGTACAGGAAAATAAGCGCCGTAAAAGGCGTATTATGAAAGTTGCTGTTTACATGATGTTTGGTTTAATAGTGGTTGGGGTTTTTGCGGTCTGGTTGTTTCATAAGGATAGCAATGAATCCATTTCTATGGGACCAAATTTCAAATTCACGGTGAAAGCTAGGACATTAGAAATTCACAATGAAGAGGGGGATGTTGTTTTATATGCAGATCTGGGAATGAGATTAAAAGCTACACCTTATGAACAATGTTGGAATGATAGGATAAACAAATATGAAGTCAATTGCATAGATTGGAGAAAAATGGCCAAGATTAATTTCATAAGAAATGAAGGCCAGACCAACTCTTGTTATTCTTTTGTTTGGACAGCATTTTCTGAAACATTTGAAGCTGAGGATTGTTTCTACATTCAAAGAGATAATTGGTATGGACATCTTTCAGATTCTTATAAAACTTGGCCTATCAAAGATGTTCAAATGCATAATGTGTCATATTACCCCAAATATCCAGATAAGCTAGAGAAAAACATTGTGCCCTTCTGGTTATCATCTGCAGGTGTTAGTATTGTGATCAATAATAATATTCCTTTCTCTGTTAGTTGGAATGTGACAGCGCAAAGACAGTTGTGTATTTCAGCAACTAAGAGCTTCAAATCTATAACAGACCAACCAGTGTTGCGTTATACAATATGTCAGGGGGAAGATATGCAGCAGACTTATTACAGAACCAAAGAGTTTCTGGAAAAATATTTAGAAAAAATACCTGTGATTCCAGAGATTAATAGTGTTACACCTTACCCTGTTAATTATGTGTCAAATAGCGGAGACATTGACAAGTTATTAAGTGACTCGAGAATTCTCAGTAATGCAAAATGTACATATTTTGAGTTGTTCAATGATTGGGAAAAAGAGTATGGAGATCTAGTTATCAAGCCTGAGCTTTTAAGCAAACTTAGATCTCTTCAGATTACTCTGAGAAATCATGATTGCAAATTTATGGTACCAGTCAGTGCCTTTTTTGCATTCAGTTCCAAGAACTTTGATGTTGGTATTTCTGAAAAGTATTTTGTACGTGATGAAATGAATTTGGTTAGTAAATTATTAAATTGGGATGGACATGAAGGTGCTGTCTTAGATATAACTAATCCTAATGCAACACAGTGGTACAATAATCATTTACAGTTATTACTGAGTGAAATTGATATTGGAGCATTCAAATTACTCCATGTGGACATACCAACTTTGATAACATTTCAAGATAAAAATGCTTCTGTTCTGGATTACCCCAAGTTCTTTGGTAAGATGTTATCCGATTTAAATGTAACTTTAGTTTCTGAAAATGTTGCTGGATTTATGTTAAATGAAATACATGTTGCAGTACAACCTATCATGAATGTATCAGAAGAACACCATTGCTTTAATGGTCTGATATCGAATACGTTTTTATTAGGTTTAGAGGGCTATTCACTAATAATAGCTAACGGAGAAATACTAACGAAATTTGATGTGTCTGATGAATTGCTGACTAGATGGTTACAGCTTGTAATATTCTATCCTGGAATCAGACTTCCTGTGTTTCTTCCCAACCTGGAAAATGATGTGATGAAGAAAAGATTTTACAACTTATCCAAATTAAGAAATGAGTTTGTGATCCCATATTTAAGGGAATTACAAGAGAATCAAAGTAATGATCCTTTAATAAGACCATTATGGTGGATTGATCCACAGGATTCGATAGCTCAGACTATTGATGATGAATTTTTAGTAGGTGATAAGATATTGGTAACCCCAATATTATGTGAAGGTGATGTAAAACGTCAGGTATATTTACCAGAAGGACTTTGGAAAGGTCCTACTGGTATGGTAGAAGGTAAGACGTGGATTGAAGTTTATTTTAATGATCTTGATCAAGTTCCTTACTATATTTTACAATCTGAATAGATAAAATGCAATTTTTAGAAAATATTGTGAGCAAAATTTCACAAAAGTGTATTGATTTGATTTTAAAGGAAATCTTCAAATGAGTAACACAGTGTCTAAATTTAAGCTCTGTGGCAGCTACCTCATCAGAATCAGAAGTGATCTCTAATATTTATATTGATTTACTGGAAACTATCAATTTCCATAAAAGGCAAAGCTAAACTTGATCCCATATTTTTTAGCTAGATACTTAGTTTGCCGAAAATAGATTTTGAATATAAAATATATTGTAAGTTTGGCAGCATGCTCATCTTTTTCTAAAAATATGGGATTAGGTTTGGCATTAGGTTATTAAAGAGTCAGATCAAAGCAATAAGCAAATATTAGTTATTTGAACATTGTTTTATGATACCTTTCTTTTTTCTAATACTTCTTTGAGCTATATACAGAGTAAAATGATGATATAGATAAGTGTTTAAAACACGCTGAATATAAACTTCAACTTAAGCCACTACTTGTTAGTATTCTTGGTAATAAAGTCTATATTGGATATTCCCTTTAATTTCTATTTAAAAGTGCTATAAAGTTGTTTAGAGAAAGATAAGATTATGCTATTACAGGAGTTATTACATTAGTTCTATTTGTATTTTGTCTTTTGAGGATTGAAACTTATTTAAAGAATTATCAGAATAGAATCCGTTTCATCTATTAGTTTAAGATGTAAGAACTCTTAGAAATGATTTTATGATTAGAAATATTTAATTTCGATATCAAAATAGATTTTTATACTGAGTAAATTTAGTATTTAATTCTATTTAATTTGGCAGCAACATTGTATGCATAACTTTAGTTTAACTTCGGTAAGAAATTAGATATTTATATTGAAATTTAGCTCATTTTATTTCTTTGCATCCCTGCTTATGTTAAGATTAAATAGATTTATAGAACTGTTTCAATCATAAAGTAGTGTTATATTTTCAGAATACAAATATTTTGTAATTTGTAAAAAAAAAATAACAAAACAGAATATCAGTATATACCTGTAGTCACAAATGCCTTTGTATACTTATGTTAGAAGTTTCAGCATTAGATCTTGAGGTTATCTCAATGATACTGATAAATAGATTGAGAAACCTAATTTTACCTTCTAGTGAAGGTAGCCCACAACAAATAAAGCTGAACAGGAACATTTTAAGCTATGCATTTAAATGAAAAATAAAGATTATGGTAGATAATTTCTCACAGGTATTTTGACCTAGTATGTGTGAATAATTGTAAAAAGTTAACATTTTGTGTTTCTTTTTAGCCTAGTTTACAAATATCAATAAGTTATACAGCTTCTACAATGTTGACTAACAAATTTTTGGGTAATTTTGGCTCTGAAATATTGCTTACCTTATGCTGTGGAGGTTTTTGAAAATTTTCTAATGGTAATATGTATCATATGATTGAATATATTTCAAGTATTATCGTTCTGTAACTTTTGAGTTGGCACTGGACAATCAGATACTTGGATTCTTATTGAGTCAAAGCATTCTCAGGGGCTCTAGCAGGAGGCGGCCTATAACTGTTTCAAACAGTGATTCTCGAGGATTGGCCTAAATTAATGTAATCTTCAAGGCAAGGAAATTCTCAGATGCCTAAGGTAACCAAGTGCAGATCCTCAATCCCTTCCACTTACTACCAAAGCAAGTTCTCTTGACAGTTTGTAAAATATCCAAATTATGATTGCTGTAAATTAATTCAATGAGCTAATCATGTTAAAAGCTAAATCAGTAGTTAGTGCATTTTTTAATGGTAATGCAATTCATCATCATGTCTAGAATAGCTCTTTTGTACAAGTAGTTAATTTGTATTGATTATATGATCAAAATGTATTTACTAGCATGTAAATTGCCTGTTATTAGTGAAATCCATTTAACAGCATAATTATTTTAATTGTCATCAGTATTATAAGTAGTTTAAAATAGATCACATTCCATCTGCCATTTTATGAGCTGAAACTAGTAACATTGGTCATTTTGACATGCAGATAAAACTGGTTTGTTTTGATGATTAGGAGAAAAAGTGTTTCATAAGATCAGCCTGCTTGGAAAAGACTAACTTTAGCAATGGACATTATTTGTACTGCTAGTTGTCCATGGATGATTTAGAATGTAATCAAAACATCTAAGGAAATCTCAGCTGGAAATTTTACCTTGAGAAAGATGTATCTTATATACAGCTGGTTGTCTCCAATGACAAATTAACTTTCCATTTCATTTGGCATTGTTTTTAGTCATTTTGCACAGTTAAATCCTATCAGCTAATTAGTTTTCTTTGATCTTTCCTCAAGAGAGTGGGGTTTTTTTTATTTAGTTTTATGTTGTTATTATGGACTGAATATTATGTCCTTGTTCAATGATAATTATAATCTCTTCAATTTACATAATGCAGATAATGTTTTTGGATAATTAGTTGTAGTTGTTTTTTTGTTATAGTTTTTTAATGAAATGAATAATGAGATAATGAGATTCTTTGTTATTGAGTTTTGTTGTGATTTTATTAGTTCTTAAGATCTGGATGAGTCACTTATTGATCTGTATTCAATGTAAATAGAAGAAACCCATGGTAACTGAATATGGATAGAAGAAACTTGCTTTGATTGAGACTGTATATAAATTACATTAATGCTCATTTTTGATTTAATGAATACTTCCTAGAGCAATTAGAAAATAAAATTAGAAGAAAAAAAGACTAAAGAATTTAAATTCACTACTCTTGTGTTGAAGGTAATGGAATACATTAAAAAAGATAATGTTTTATGCATTTGTACTTGACGTGTAGAAAGTCTATTCAGGTCCCCAGTTAAAGAGACAACTCCAGTGTAAATACTTAGCATATGACCACAGTTATCTAGATCTTACCTAGTTCAGTTACCTTGGTATACTAGATCAAGTTTTATATGATATTCAATTTTATTATACACTTATTAGTGTGAAGTAGTGATATTACATTTTATATATATATTCTATATTTCACTTGGCCATTAATATATTATCAGACTGGTTAATACCACTTAAATCTAGTTATATAATATAAATATTTTATATCTTATAACAAGTGTCAGAATGATAGTGTATGTATGATATACTGTTGTAGAATCTAAAAGAATATCTCAGTGGTATTTAGCTTCATCAATTCACTCTTGATAATCAATTTGGCAAGAATCTTATAATATACCTCTACTCTTTTATACAGCTATATATTACATCTTAATTTGAGTTTATTTGCCAAGATTTTAAGATTGTTATTGATTAACTGGGTAAAAACCAGTATTTAATCAGATGATTTTCTTTCATCGATTGCTCTCAGTACCAATACTCCTTATCAATATAGATTTTATTCTGTCTTCTTTTATACCTAGTATTTACATACACTGTTATGTTCAGGAATGATATTTGTTCAATCTGAAATTCTCTGATCTCTGCTCTACCTTAAAAACAGATGAAGGAAATTGATTATTGAGACAAAAATGTCCTAAACCCATAAAACGGTACATGGCATCATGCAAATGTTTCTATCCAGTAAGATTTGCAGTTTTCTTATTCAAATTGCAATATCAGTCAGAGCCATCAGAGAATTTCACTGTAGGTTTGTTCATGATTTTGTTCAACATTTGTGCTATTTCCCTTTTTTTTACAAATTTTGTTTTTTCACTAATAAAAGGTTTGTTAATTTTGATTTTTTGGAAAAGGAAGGAAACTCTGAAGATAAGAAGAAATACAATTACCAGCATTCTCAAGAGGAAGAATTTTATCATGTAATCTGTTGTAATGGTCAGTCTGCCAATAAATTCAGGACATGGACCCATTGTTTCCCGACTACCTAGGGTAAACACCGTACTAGTCAATATATCATAGTTTACCTATAAATCATTAATCAAATCGAGCCTTTCCTAAATTCAGGACAAGAACAATTTATCAATATTTGTAGGAATTATACATAATTTATAAGATAAAACAGGTAATTTTAACTGAGTAATAACAAATTGCAGATAAATGTACTTAAGGAAAAGGATGCACCTAGGAAAAACATTCTAAAGGAATTTTGTGACGTTAACCATTTTTTTTTTCAAATCAGCAACTTAGATAATGTTAGATTAACATAATTATATTTCAATCGGTAATTAGTAATTGTTGTATCAGATGAATAGAACATAAAATTTCCAGAGTGAGACCTAAATTTCTGCGTAAACTTCAATGTCACTTATCTAGAGTTTAGAAAGGTAATTTGTTTGACATTCAAGTATTGCAGTGATCAGTTTCATTACACATGATCAATATAATCTATATACTATATGATGCACCATGGGACATGCATTGAAATTTATTGAACTTCAGAGACTCTGTTTACAGAAATAATTCAGATTTCTCAATTCATCGGATACTTTATTAATTATCTTGAGTAATTAGTGGGTTGAATGAGAGATTGCTATCTAAGCTGATCAAATATAATGTCAAACTATTTTCTCTCTACATACATCAGCTTTTATGTCTGATCTATTATCAGGGTTTCATAATGGTCTAATTGCATGCTTATGAATGATCTATTCATTCGTCTGAAATACTAAGTGCATCAACGAATTTTGCCATTATTCAGATGTTTCGTTATTCACAGTATTCCAATGTAATTAGTCTGCATGTGAATGGTGCTTTTAAGTCTCAATCTTTTATTACACATTACACCAGTTGAGCTTAACCTCTTCTAAAGCTTTCTAATAAATTTGGTGAATTAACTCGCATCAGGTTATAAAAATATTTCAATATTATAAACCAGCAACCTAATATGATAAAGTAAATCATGGAGAAAAAGCCTTTTATGGATAAAAGATGATTGACATAAAGTATGATTATGTTTTCCTCGCTTCCCAGAATAAATTGCATGATGAACTTTACGTTTTCTCGTCTGTATCAGTATACTGCCATTTATTTATATGGCTTCTTTAAGTTGAATTATTCAAAGTCGAGATACAGCCCGTGTAGATAGACCATGCACGAACCTTTGTTCTTGATTTAACTTTGACATGACATTGGACTGATATTGAAAGTTTGAACAGAGACGTCGGTTCCAGTAAATAATCACCTTTTTATTTAGATATATGACCAAATCGGTGGACAGATAAAAACGTTACTGATTAAAACAAATCAATATTGTCTGTATAAACAAGTTGAGAGACTGGAAACACCTTTGAACTCTGTCTACTGCTAGAAAGTGAGAAAAAGAATGTGGTTGATGTTGGAATCATTGTTTTCCCATGATAAAAGATGGTTTATAGAAATAACAATTTACTGATACTTGAAGGGATATTTTACTTTATAAGATTATCGACCAATTTACAGACTTAAAACAATACAGAACCAGCCCAGACAAACAATAATAACGGCTGGTAGATTTTAAAATTGAAGAGAAAAAATAATACGATTCTCCATCATAGTTGAATTGAAAAATTCATTCATCAAAAGCAATGCGTATTATGCCACTTAAATTGATATCTAAAGATGGTTTGAGTTAATAGGTTTTATTATTTTAAGAGGCTTACAAAGTAACTCAGTGGAAACGAAAGAAGAGTGGAATATGTGCAAAAACACTGCAATTTTAAGATTTTACGACCACTTTGCAGCTTTTGATTACATCATTTATTTACTGTGCAAACTCCCAACAATCTTCTGAGTAAAAGAAGCCAATCGTCAAATCTGTCAAGTGGTAGACTTATGTGTGTTCGTTAAAACCTTATTTTTGTATATCCTATTGAAATTGAAAGGCAACGCAATGCATCGATCTTGTACTTACATTGCAAAAAGCAGACATGATTTGAAGCTGACTTGGCAGGAAGTCAATGAAAACCATATATAGACATCATTATCCCATATTATTGACTCAACACACCCTGGCTTCGAAACAGTTCATTATAGCATGCTTCTAATATCCGCAGATGTTTCCGGGTATCCATACTCTAGAAGCAGCTGAACCATTTTAATAGAATTTTCTCAAAAAAATTGATAAAGAGAAGTCACATTTTAGGTGTATGTTGTCCATCATATCTATAACCTGTTTGCTGTACCAGACGGTTAATTACTGATATTGAACTAACTATAGTGAAGTGAAGACAGTGAGTTGTTAGAAACAGATTCAAAGTGAACTATAAATATCACCTGTAATAAATACTATTAAAAAGCTAAATCCAAGCGTCAAAGTCATACAGAAAAAAATGCAGTGCGCTATTTTTATCCTTCCTTGTTGCACTCTGTGCATATGTCCAGAGGACATAAAGATAGAATCTGAGGAACCAAAATGTATTTGCCTACACTATGATAATGTTCAGAAAATTAATCAGACAATTGGATATGAGAGTGATATCTGATCTAAATTGAACATGAGGAGATAAGGAAGGAAGAGATTGATTATTCATTATTAAAAGATGTTCTGGAATCTCTCAAATATCTTCTTACTCTAATTATAGTATATTATTCAGTGTTATCGCAAATAATTTCCTAGAACCTGAATGATAACAATTTATACAGGGATTTTCTGAATTGTGTATGTATATGTAGGACGTTTTCATCTGTATTTGATCCATTAAACAGAACGTCTTTGGGACCTGGAGCTCCGAATGAGCCACACAATGTCATATGATTTGAAATGAAATCATTTACAAAGGTCAACATGTTCTATTCCAATCCACCCGGGTGTAAATAGGTACTAATAATCTGGGAAAGATCAATGCCTGAAGATTTGACTAAAGACCAGCTGGTAGAAAAGATCTTCAACATTGTGAACTTAAGTTGTAACCTTGCAAAATATAGTTATTTCTTTTCTCATAAAGACGAGGTTTGCTCTAACCAGTTACGGATAGACAGGTTTGAAATGGTTAATCGCACCCCAACGCAATAGTAGTCTAGAAAAGATTTTGTACTTTGTTTTCTCACCATTCAATCAATTACTTACGCATATATCATAGAAAATGCATCAGTATAGATATAATTTAAGCAGAGCTGTTTATATGATCTTTCCTCTGTTACTAGAGAAACAAACTTTGCTCTTCATAACAATGGTCATAATGGGGAAAATTGGCCAATACCCTGACAACCACACATCGTTAATATTCTGAAATTAAAAGCTGGTTTGTTTGATATTTAAGAAAGTAGCCTATGATTGTGATTAAAAAAAAAACAGTACATAAAATTAATTGAAGGTAAACAATCGTATGGTACGCGCCAAAACCAGGAGAATGAAGCGAAGACAAGAGGACACTAAAATTTTCAGCATTTATTTTATCGTATCTTTACACCTAATTATCATCTCAAGTGTATTAATAATCACGTTTGAAATTGTCGGATTTACAGAGACAAAGCATTATACAGTCTATAAATCATAAACCAATATGGGTAGATCTTTCAGAAATTGCAGATCTGCAAAATTGCAAATGTTTTTTCCACGGTTAAATGCCCGGAATTTAATTAACGAACACGTGTTCAAATTGCCGGTGTATCTAATATAGAAATGTCACTTTAATGTCCTACAGAAGGATAGTCACTTTCCTCCACTAAAACATTCCAGAAGTGAAACTGTTACCAGATTTAACATACTGCTCCTGTCGTCTGCCAGTTTAAGCGACACGGTCACCAAAATATCAAATGATTGGTTGGCCAATTTAAAACATACTTAGTTTATAGCGAGACAAAACAAATTTGGTTCCAATTTAATATAGTACCTTACAAGAAGTATAAGGAAGTCATTTTGTGTCGACTTTTGACTTGGTTGTGGAAATATGAATCTGAATGTGTTTCGACATCTGGAATAATAGGTTTAGCGACAAGTGAAAGGTGTATTTTCAGAACGCCATTTTGTTTAAGAGACCAACAGTTAAATTGTATCTCATCTTACATTAGAATAACACAATGGAACAAGAGACATTTATCAGTCCTGTAGACACCATTAGTCAGAAATATGAGAGACGAATTCGACGGCCTATGAATGCTTTTATGGTGTGGGCTAGAAGTGAAAGGAAGAAATTGGCAGGAGAAAATCCGGACATACATAATGCTGATTTAAGTAAAATATTAGGTAAGTGATATAGACTTCACTTCTAGAAAAACGTGTAGTGTGCCTGATTGTGGAACAGATAACCGACCGACAGTCCGAGCTTGTGAAAAGATGCCGATACAAGGATCGATATATACAAATTACATGCGGTAAAGAATACATGTATTTACATACCAAAATTTATCTAGCAATATTTTACGCGGTAATTCATGCGCCTATATTTTCGTTAAAATGCTACAACTGTTGCTTAGTGTCAAAAAGAAAATATTTTCACTTTTCAAACGCTTATACTAAAGAGTATGGTGCATTTGCTGACATAAAACTTTAAAATGTTTTGTATTAAGATCATGTATCTAGCAGATTGGGACACCTGTAATCTTAGTTTACATGTATCTGTTTTTCTCTTATCATATGTTTACTAAAAACCTAATTTATGACTGAGACATTTTCTTAAATACAAATTCCTGAATTCTTATCAAGAAAAGGTTATCTTTTCAAATTTAACAATGTTGAGTCATTATTTTAAAATTCTAGTGTCCGCATTGCAATAAGACAAAATAAAAGAAAACGTCATCTAAACCCTTTACATTGAAATTCAGAAGCATATTATATTATGCGCGTCCTTCAATCAGATACTCACTGCTGCAACAACGTAACTGGAAACATATCAGATATCCGAGCTTCGTTCTAAAAAAAATTCGTGTTTAGTTGTAATGCCCTATCAGCTGGTAAAATGAAAACTACGGTAACCCTTGGGTTGTGTCAAATCACATTTTTGTTTTTGGGCATCGCGAAAAAATAAAAGTCTACTATAGCAGAGTGATTGAATGTCATTCAAATGGTTTAAGAGCAATCAAATTAATTCTACCTATAAATCGATATATCTTCATTTTTGCAGGCAAGAAATGGAAAGTTATGACTAAAGAGGAAAAACGACCATTCATCGATGAAGCTGAATGGTTACGTTTACAACACATGCAAAAATATCCAAATTATAAATATAAACCGAGACGAAAGAAAGTTTCTAAAAGGATATGTCAAATTCCAGCATTTAATAACTCTATTGAAACTAACAGAAAATGGGTTTATAATGCTTATTCTCCTATTTCAATGAATTGTAAAAGGAACCAATCAGATGTCAAAGTTGCAGGCCTTCAAACATCACCAGCGCAGTTTACAAAAAACCATATCATTAGATCAGCTATACCAAACTCAACCAACCATCACGATCCTTCTCATCATATCAGTTCTGGAAATACATCTGTGACTGTTCTAGACAATCCAACAGTAGACTATTCTGATAGGAACCATATGTTTAAAAATGAATATTGTTATCTGGACAATGGGTATACTGCATCTGAAACACCACTATGTGCATCTGAAAAATCTGACGATAGTGTTCATTTGGTAGAGAATTTGCCGAAGTTTTTATGTTATGATACCAATAATATGATCAGTGCATCCTTCAGACTTGCTCCTAGCTATACGATAGACAACCGTTTTATAAAGATTGAATGCAATGATGAAAATGTGCCAGAACAGTTCGAGCAATTTGGATCAAAAGCGGAGACTCTCAGATCTACAGCTGCCTCAGTATTTTCACGAGATGATCACATTAACACCTTTGCGGCCGTGGAGGGATTAACAGAAGTCGATCGGGATGAATTTGACCAATATCTGAATTAAGTCGTGCCTTATCTGAAAATTCTCATAATATATATTTATATTTATTTTTTCATATCGCATATATTTTTAACATACTATAATCTTATATTAATGAACCCTGCAAGTGTTATATTTTTTCCTGAATGATTAAAGACTTATATACTGTATTGTATTCTTCATAGTTATCAAAAATGGGGTTCTACTTTTAGGGTTTGGTTTTTCAAATATTACAAAAGGTTGCATAAGATGTCTTTTATCTTATCTGCCTGGATGCATATATATCGAGCTCGTTAAGGTGCATTGGGTAACGTAATTATGATGCCAAATAAGGAAGGAACCAAAAAGAAGTACAGAAATAAAATGCCTGGAACTCAACAGATTGGTGACATTTGGTTAGGCTGTTTTTCTCGTTCATTGCCAAGGGATATGCACATTAATTAAGCCTATGTGTAAGACAAGTTTATGGCATTCTAACGGTTCCTACACGCCCTGGGTTGTATGTGGATAAGCTATTTTTACCATTTGATACCACAGAAGTTCTCAGCATTTGTCATCTCATCTACGTTTTGTGTGTCAACGAACGATTGAAACATAATCCAGAAGTTATTATTGACTGGCAGTGTCAAGCATTTATTTTTATTTTTGTTAAGTTTGGACAATTAGATAAAAATATTAGCTAATATGATAAAAATTTCAAGTATATTAGGTCCAGGAATAATGTATTTACTAGCCCGACCTACTAAAAAATGAATATTTGGTAGAAATTGCCTATAATGTGGTCTGGGTAATGACCAGTTTGGCTGCGTACACAAGTACAGCAATATAAGAAACAACACAATAGTTTTAATAAAGAAAGGAAGAATCAATTCCTGTTTAAATCAATCAAAGTAGTTAATTCGGTTAATATTATCGATTTTGTACCATATTGCCAGACAATTAAATCCTATATTGTTGTCAAAGAATAACACCTTTATTTTGTCTGTCCAAGGACATTTTTTTTACATAAGGTTCAACTCTTAACAGCCAAAAGGTCATATCAATCCTCTCTTTTTGAAGGAGTGGGTGATGGGTATTTTGGGACAGGACGCAATCTGAGTCTGATTTAATTTTAATTCCAATATTTCGTCTGAAAGATAATCTTTAAACTTGCTGATTTTCGCCGAGTCTGTAAAACCAATCTAAAATGGGAGAAGCAACCAATATATATATAGGACAATATATGTATAGATATATTATTGTTAACCTGGTACATACGAATTGATACTCTAACGTGAGAGAATGTTTTAATAATTCATATTATATGAGAAAATATTCCAGGTTTTTGTAATTGAGGTTAGTGACAACATAAGAAACCATTCCACGAGACTTATTACCGGAAGTTCACACCCAGACGACAAATTGTACCGCCAATAAACCAACGTGTTATTTTATGTCTGGTGTTCATTTTCTCGAAAAAGAATTTATATTCGAGATATAAAAAATAACATTCCCTCTGAAAATCGTGCTTAATACAACATTTTACTATCTGTTCGTGTGAAATTAATTATTTTATTCCATATTTTCTAGAAAAATCCAGTGGAATTAGGAAACATATAGAAGTCAACAAATATACTTAAATACACCAACAAATCATAATTATGCTAAGCACTATTATCGGTAGCCTATACCGTTTGAAATAAGAAGTAAGGTTTGAACACTGAGCAGATTTCTGAAGTTTGCGCAGTTACACAAGCTACAGATTCTTAAATCAGAGAAGTCTGGCTTAAAATAACAAACAAATTATTGAAGAGATAGAAACATGTAAAATGGCAATTTATTTCCACTTGCGTAGCTCAATAATTCAGGTAATATTTACCAGCATTAGCGTAATTACTTCCAAATGCAGTCAGCAAATGATTTCTTCAATTAATTACAAGTATTCCTATACTGCAGAGCTACTGTCGAACAACATTATCCTCATTTAAATGTCCCTGTAGTTGTTAAATATCACGTTATACTTTAGACTATTTATTCAAGTACTGATCCAGTTTCTTTTTTGATTGTAGAATATACATAAAAGCGGTTCTAGCTTTCTAGAATTCGGAAATTGATATTAGATAGATGTTTATTATTTTTTTCTACTAACAGTAGACTATAAAGATGTCTATTTCTCTACTGACAGTAGAATTTAAACGGTGTGTATCTATGGATAATAAAATATAGAGATGTCTATTTCTCTATTGGTAGTTGAACATTAATGTGTCTGTTTCTCTATTGGTAGTTGAATATTAAGATGTCTGTTTCTCTATTGGTAGTTGAATATTAAGATGTCTGTTTCTCTATTGGTAGTTGAATATTAAGATGGCTGTTTCTCTATTGGTAGTTGAACATTAAGATGTTTGTTTCTCTATTGGTAGTTGAACATTAATGTGTCTGTTTCTCTATTGGTAGTTGAATATTAAGATGTCTGTTTTTCTATTGGTAGTTGAATATTAAGATGTCTGTTTCTCTATTGGTAGTTGAACATTAAGATGTTTGTTTCTCTATTGGTAGTTGAACATTAATGTGTCTGTTTCTCTATTGGTAATCGAACATTAAGATGTCTGTTTTTTCTATTGGTAGTTGAACATTAATGTGTCTGTTTCTCTATTGGTAGTTGAACATTAAGATGTTTGTTTCCCTATTGGTAGTTGAACATTAAGATGTTTGTTTCTCTATTGGTAGTTGAACATTAATGTGTCTGTTTCTCTATTGGTAGTTGAATATTAATGTGTCTGTTTCTCTATTGGTAGTTGAATATTAATGTGTCTGTTTCTCTATTGGTAGTTGAATATTAATGTGTCTGTTTCTCTATTGGTAGTTGAACATTAATGTGTCTGTTTCTCTATTGGTAGTTGAATATTAAGATGTCTGTTTTTTTCTATTGGTAGTTGAACATTAATGTGTCTGTTTCTCTATTGGTAATCGAACATTAAGATGTCTGTTTTTTCTATTGGTAGTTGAACATTAAGATGTTTGTTTCTCTATTGCTAGTATATTATACAGATGTCTATTTCTCTATTGACATTGTCTATATTTTAGTATACTATAAAGATGTCTTGTCTATCGATATTAAAATATAAAGATGTCTCTTTCTTTAATATCCGTCGTTTTCAGAATATGTCTAGTTACACAACTGACGCAGTCTAATTTTGGTCAATTTCATGCAATTGAAATGGAAGCCTTGCCAGTAAGTTTGAAAAATATTACCTTATCAGCTTTCTTTAATTGAACGTGAGTTTACTGATTACCTTTCTTAAAAAATATATCTGAAAACTGCAGTAGGTTTAAAGTCAGATTTTTTTTAAACATTATGTTGATAAAACAGAATTAGCAGTTATCAAATGAAACTAGGTATTAATTAACAGGCGTAACACGGGAAACACTGGCGCCACTCCAACATTCAGTCTACGACCTCTACCATTCAAACACAAATAACCTGTATTTAACACAAGTGCAGACCGAAATTATTCATTGAAGGAAGCATTGAATGAATAAAATTAGCAGTTGGTGTGGTTGATATATTACCGACAGCGGGTTGAGTATTTCATGTCGTTCTGGAAGTCGGAAATGGAGATTATTCAACACAAGAGAATATCTTAATTTCATTCAAAGGTGCAGCTAAATGTTTTAAACATATATAACATCAGATCAAATCTGATAATTGTTGACTCTTGTGTAAACTCTTGTACTTTCTATCAGGCAGTGCAAACTAAGACATAGCAATAAGTAGAATATCAATTTGAAGGCTTATTTTTTATGTAAAGGGCTTGGTTTAAATGAATTTCGTGAGAAAGTAAAATAAAAAGATAAAGACATCAAGATATTTATAATAAAAGTAAAAGTAAATTAACAATTGAAGAGTATATTGACTATTTGGGTTGGTAACACAAGAATCTTCGATCAACATTGATTTTCGTCTTAGACTCTGTACATAGAAAACATGATGATTTCGGTCTTAATCATCATTCTAGTCAAGTCATGTTGATTTTTATTCTCCTACTTTATAAAATCTATATCGGTCTTTTTAAACAACGAGGGATCGTATGACCACCATATTTCACAGTTTTTATTTGGCACCGAACCAATTCATCAAATTACTATCGCGATTTAAAGTGAACTCTAAATAAATTGAAATTCGATCGGTTGGCACCGATGTTAAGCTGGTGCTATAACTACCGTAGTTAAAGACTAGCCATTGGGACTGATTGAATAATCAATCTTAAACAGTTTCACATAAACTTTTACGTGGACAAAAAACGTCGAGCTTTAGATTTCTTCTATAATGGATTATGTAGTGTTTAGTGAGAGGAAAGTTCGCACATATTCAGATAAAAATTTGTTGAATATGGGTTCTGCACATGATTACCACGATACAAAGGGCCTGATTCCACTAAGTCAAAACCAGACATATCATTGTCAATCACAGTCCTCTGACCAAAAAGATCCATTGTCTTTTCTTTATATACATACATGTCAAACTTCAATAGGGACACAGACTGAAGAAAATCAGTTGTCTGACGATCACTCATAGTGAACTATGGGTAACAACAAACTTTTGGTTCTATTCTTATATAAATGAATGGACCCTGTGACAAGAATATTTCAATATATTGCTGCTTTAGGAACTTTTCTGCTCTGAATTACAAATCCCCGACATCGTGGTAGCTGTTATTGTATTTGACTCACCAAGGAGGTAGTAGCGTAATCAAATAACATCTCTTTCTGTAGAGTCAAGAATACAATTGAATATCATGAAGTTTATTATACAAATGCATTATAACATATAAATTGAAGAAAATTCAATAAAATACATTTCTTACAATGCTTCAATATAATTAAAGGAAAAGTAAAGAAAAAAAATCACAATAATTTGGACTGGATCAATATTTCAATGTTTTCAGAATAAAATTGATATTGCACACAGATTAAATAGCAAAAATTATTATATAAAATATCACAGATAGATTTATATCACAATGGAAATTTATTTTCTTGATAATTGCACTTGAAATATTTTAGAATTACTTTGGTCACCATCTCTCAGATCACTTATTACATCCTCATTTCTGAAATGAACACAATTCTTATAAGTAGTGATATTTGCCAATAAGGTTGTAGCAATGGCATCAGACATACCATTTCTCAGTTCTTAGAATATTTACAAGTAATGTACAAACAAAAGGTGCGCACTATACACGCAAATATTCAGAACACAATGGCTATAATATTATCAAAAGCTATTGCGATTTTTTGAAGATATAAATTATCAAATCATTGAACACAATGCCTTGTCTTTAATTTAACTGGACAATTCATATAATGTAGTCAATTATGGTAAATATCATATATCATTACCTTAATTCTTTATTTTTATAATAGATATGAATATTACTAGCAGCTTTCAGTAATTTAATAACTAAAGATGATTTGATATTTAATGCTGTATCTGTATCATGTAACAGTAACCTGAAGTGTTATAAATCAGTCATCTAGAAATACAGTTCATAATTCAAAAACCTTGTTAATCTATCCCTTTTGGCAACGGAACAGCTATGAAAATTGAACAACGTAATATTAAATACTGAAATACTTGTGTGTCAATGTTTGCAGTACACACATGACAAGTGGTATAAATATTAAAAATAAGAGAGAAATACATACTTTATTAATGATTTATCAGGTGTAGATTCTAATTCTGATATGAAATTATCTTCTTCATTATATTCTTCAATCATTTCTACATTGTCTTCTAATAGAAACCAGAATAAAATCATTTTACATGTACATATATGACAAAGATATAGGTCTGTATGTAGAAACTCCCTTTCATCCAACAAATATATATAGCCAAGTTCTATATCTATATTTCTTTGACAAGAGTTTATCTTAAAGGAACACTACATTTTAGAATGAACATAAAATTTAATAATTTTAAACTTGGTAAATAAGAGCATATATTCATCAGTACATATACCTGGTGTCATAAATAACATAACAGGATCCTTATATAATCCGATAAATCCAAAAAACTTAGTAATTATCGATTATCCATAAATATGCAATCAACTATTGAAAAACGCTTATTATTAAGATTAGGCATTTTTCAATAATTAGTTTTGTGAATTTTTGCAGTGAGTCTGTTTTAACTTTATGACATCAGGTAAGTCCACTGAATTTTTAGTTTTAATGAACCAAAATAATATTCTATATTTGGTAAGAACAAAACAAGGACTACCAGCTGTTAAAAAATAAAATTAAATTTGACATTACTTTAGGAATAAACACTCTGGTACTCAACAACTCTTATGTTTTTGTTAAAAAATTTTTGAGAAATCAGCTAACTAAACAATGTGAGTTCTACAGCACTAATATTAGACAGTCTATTATGAGCAGATGGCCGAAATTTACAGGGTGAATACACAGCTTATATACCTTGTAGTGGAAATGAAACTTCATAATAAAGATCATTAAAATTTCTATTTGCTGGCCAAGCATAATCTTTGTCTTCTAATTTATTCTGTGAAGGATAAACTTTGTCACCATCTTGACCTTCAAAACCACCTTTACCATAAACATAATAAATAAACTTGTCTTTAGATCTAGTTGGTCCTTTAGCAACATAAACTCTTTTAAAATCTTCTTCTCCATCTAAATATAGAGGAATAAACAACATTACATTAATTTGATATATTTCCATTTACTTCATTGCAAGTACATTTCCATGATCATTATCATCAATGACATTATCTCATTTCTCAAGTCAAGATTGACGTCAAGAGAAACACAATAGTTCTTTGTGTCTTTCACCATTAACATGATCCTCAAAAGAAGACTAAAAAGCAAAATTGAGGATAGCTTCAGAATATTCCCAAAATGAATCAAGTCAAACTAAACCATACTAAAAATGACATCCTTTACATTTGAAGTTGAAGATTAGGCTAAGAAAAATTTTAAACATTATGGTTTCTAAAGTTACTAACCTTTTTTGACTCTAGCATGATAGAAATAATGTTTTTTATCCACAGTTTCACTTCCACCATAGGGTCTCTCTACTCTCTTTCTTTTGTCAACTGGTTCATCTTTATACGGACCATATCTATATCTTATAGAACCATGATCTACATCTATCAAAACTGGTGTGTCTAAAACCAATGGCTGCAACATATCAATTATAAATAGCTACATCAAAAGATACATCAAAAAAAAAAATGTCCTAATACATTTCCTATTCAGCATGAAACTTGTTTATTCTTATAAGCTTCTGATATTAGTTTGACATTTATTGTCTGGACAGTTAAAAGCTAGTGGTAAATTGATATTAGAAATATTCTTTGTTAGATCTATTTCGATTTAGTGGTCTAAAGAACAAGCTGACATGGAGCGCCGCGACGGACTTACCAACAACATACAAAACTGACCTTGTTATTATTTTTTGACAAATTTTCGGTGTAAAGAAGTCTAGGATTTACTGGAGCACCTTCTTTAACATTACTTGCACTGCTTCCCATTATTCCAGTGTCAAAATTTAAGTTACAAATTTAATAATGATGGAATGATTTGAAACAAAACTAAAATTGAGCATAACAACATCTATTTGTTTACATTTTCAGCCAATGCAAGGGGGATAACCGGTTAATACATATCTTGACAAAATCCATACAATTTAATCAAATTAATAATAAGTTTATCTTAGAGTTGTTTTACTGGATTAGTTAATGAAATAAATGCGATTAATTTGCAATAGTGAAATAATTTGTAGTTATCCACCAACTCTAATCTTAATTTTCTACCAGAATAACGTAATAATCTCGTTAGCCCGAATGAAAATAGACCTTGACATTGTTAGTTAGGTCAATAAGTCATATGACATTCAACATGGCGGCGCTTATGTTTACAAATACACCCAGTATTCAAAAAGCCGTATCTTTGATAAATAATTTGGATAATTCAAAAGTTTCTTTATTGCTTTCCAGAATTTTATCAAAACTTTACGTCTCGGAAAGCAGACCGTTTTCAGAGGAGGAAGAATCCAAGTTGCAAGGTGCTTTGGATGTGTCAGGTGATGATCTTGGTCTGATTTTGGAAACTTTGGAATTTTTTGTTCAACAGGCAGCATACCATTCGGCAAAGCCTCAAGTTTTGGCCAGTCAGTTGAAAGGGCTTGAAATAAATGAAGATAAAGTGGATTGCATTGTGGAAGTGTGGTCAAATGGTGCTTATGAAGTGATTAATAGACTTAAAAGTAAAGGGTTAGCCCCTAAAGTGTTAGAAGATATAAATTGGAGACTTAATTTACAGTTGGCACAATCATCAAAGGTGAAACTTAAAGCACCAAATACTTTAATAGAACTAGCATTAAAAAGTGAAGATAGTGAACAGAAAGAAAGAATAAGATTAGACTTTTCTCATGAAGAACTTTATGAATTTTATCAGCAATTAGAGACTATACAGAAGCAACTGGATACACTTTTTAAATAATGTATTAAATACGGAAACTATTTGTATTAGTTGGTTATTTATTTCAAACTCCATAAATTGTAGACCATTTTGCACCCATCACTATTAAATTGTTGTTGTTACATGCATCATTCTTTGTTAATGTCATGGTATCCTCACTAAAAAAATCACTGGTCATTCTTCAGAGCAATAGCATATGCACATGCCTTGTCATAAGTGTCTTAAAAACGGCCCCTGAACTGGTGTGTGACGTCACTGACAAACTAGTCCCCAATTTCATCTTTTAATAACACATTGCAAAATGACTTTTCAACATTAAGAAACAATCTATGATTTCTATGACTAAGAAGAATTCTCGAATGTCCCTTTCCCACTTTCGAGGTAAATGAAAGTACAAAATTATGAACAATTTGAAAATAAAATTTATTGAAATATACAATAAAAATAAATGACATCTTGACATAAATTAATAATATAATTTATAAATTAAAATAACATAAAATATTTTTTGTTTAAAATTATCACATAACAGATTCTTTCTCTCATTAATCAGAACAATTCAATTTTATAATTCAAAACTGTCCAAATATATCCAAGATAAATAATCCTACTACAGTACATAATACTAAACTAGGTGCTGAAAAAATATTTTTGGTAAAACAGTACAAATTGGAATATTTTTTTTATATACTAAGCAACAGCAGATTTATGTTTCATTAAAGAACATATTAATATCAATATATATAAGAATATATGGAAGTATACCTAGTTGATATGAATTTTTTAATAAAAGTAATACTGATTGGCACAGATAACAATCAAATATAATACTTGTCTTACTCTTGGTACTGATTGGTAACTGATAATATATCAATTGTCTTGACTATAGCTCTCGTTTATTACATTTATCTACTAATTTTGCTGTATTGACTGTTGAATTGTAACAATAAATCAATTACAAGACGTAACTGAGCAGTTGTCATTATCAAGACCCATGGTCAGCAGTAACATAGTTGATCAGACATAATGGTAGAATTTGTTTGGTATTAAATATAACATATTCCTGATTAAACATGGATTCATGTGTCTCATCTTCCAGTTTATACAATCTTCCTGGTGTCTGAAAAAGCATATATAAAAAATGTATAGCATATATTTACACTTCCAAGGTTAAAAATCATATTATTGTCCGATTTACAATAACATAACTTGGACAAAATTAGATTTTAAGAAATATTTAATCTTATTGATCAATACAATTGACATTAAATCTAGTTTAGCAATGGTACAATGTTCACAAAGTTAAGTATTTGTGAATATGACCCAATATTTTATTTGGCAATCTATTTTATGGACCTTCATATTCACATATTTATAGAAACTAATTTTCACATCCAAAAATATATAAAATCGACCATCAGGGCACTTATTATCAATGTACAGTTGTCAATAATAACAAAACATAATATTACTTACAATGATAGAATCAGCATCAGATGATGGTTTAGTTCTAGCTCTATCTGGCTTAGTAACCGTTTCAACAGAGCCTAAACCCACTTCAACTAAAACTAATATACTAAACTGAAATAGAAAATAATATAGTCATTAAAAAAACACACAAGGTGCCAAGTTTTATAACCATTTATAGTTCTCTTAACCAATTGTGGCATTTTAAGCCTTTAATATATGAAATGAAATGGCAAAGATTTGAATCCTTCTTTCCTGCACTTTTGGATAATAAAGACTAAAAAATGTGAAATCAAGTATGGCCTAATATAATTTGGGAGTGACAACTGGTTTTACTACATGCCATCAACTTGATCCAAAGAATAATATTCATATACTTACTGCTGAAAACTGAGCAGCCCTTGAAGGATATTTAGAGAAATATAATCCTCTTCCAAACTCTCCGTGAGAAAAATCTGGTAAAAACAAGAAAACATACAAATGATTAAATTTCAATTGATATTCTGAGACAAAAATCACCAAAAGGGATTCGAGGATTCCAAAGACTTTTTCATCTAATTATAGCTTTGTTGTAATATGTATCACATAAATACCTTGTTCTGTAAATCCTGTCTGCATTATCTGATTTAACCTTTGAGGATTTTCTAACCCACCACAATAATAGAGCTGTGTGACCATATTGGAATCATGTAGAGCTAAAGTAGCAGTTTTATATCTATCTTTAACCTCATTCGACAAGGTGGCCTAAAAAAATTATTAACATAGGAACATAACATCATTACATTTTTCACATTGAATTCCTTACTTCTGATAGACTTACGATTAAAACAGAGAGGAACAATAATCTAAATACTGATAATAATAGCTATGGAAGGTTGAATTTGACATCAACCAGAAGGAAAATGATTCTTAGATGAATATATCTTTCTTTATGCAATAAATTGACATCGCTACAAGTCTTAGTTTAGACATACCTTATGTACAGAAGTGACTTCATATTGTATTTTAATACAAGGATCAGCATGCATAGCTTCTTTAAATTGTTGACTTATATCATAAAATAAGGCAGCATCCATCATATGATCATATGGTTCCTGATGTTTTCGCAGCGGAGACATGGGAAAGACATCTAAATCTTTATATTCTGAAATGACAAGAATATTTTCAATTAAAAATTAGTAAAAAGTACCTTTCAGTACTGAGATTCAGTTAGTATCACATTTTGAGGATTTGATTTATCAAATACTTGTATAGCAAAACTGTTAATAGTCTTGAGATGAAAATTTTTACTCAAGAATTAAAAATTCATCTATTAAATGAAATGACAATGTCAATTCTTCAATAAATAAGTCAAATATTGAACAACTGAAATGATTTGCTTAATCAAATGTTTGTCACTGCCACATTTTATACATAATCCACCTACCCTCAATTCTAGAGCCAATCTGTAGTCTGATATCACTACATTCTAACTTGTTGACTTCCTCTTGTAATCTTGTTATTAGTTCACTGGTTGACAATTCTTCTTCTCCTTAAAAAACAGATGCACTGAAGTGATAGTTCTTTACTCATATGTCAGATGATCAGAAATTATATTATAAGAGCCAAATCTCTTGACTTAGAAATCCTACTTATTAATTCTATTAGTTACAAACAAATGATACTTTCAGTACTACAAATTGAGAAGATATAAATATATAGACATACCTCCAGGCATGTTGGTTCTTGTGTTTAATTTCTGTATCATCAGTTCTTTTTCTATTGAAAAAGACATAAGTAGGTCAGCGTTTGGAAACAAAAATAAGTTGGAAGCTGGGGAGGTGAGTATTGGGTTGGATTACGAAGAGTGTTCAATGTTTCACAGGATGTTGCTAGTGAATCATATTACTATAATAAAATAATGTGCTTGAATACTACCACTGTCTATCCTTACCTAATATTATTTTCTCTTGCTTCACCTTTTCATTTTCCACTGCTAACATTTTTATCATGTTATCTTGACATTTCACCTTTTTCTGCAGATTGAATATTTCCTGCTTCATTCTCATTACACATGTTATTTGTGCCTGATACGATTCTAATGTCTTGTCTTTCCTGAAAAATACACATGGTATTGATGATAATAGGGAAGTTACATGAAGGATGACATGAAACTCTCCTGCCAATCATTTAACCCTTTATGATCAGGGGAACTAAAATGTCAAGTTGGCTAACTTTTTTTTCTAAAAGTCTTGATAAGCTATAATAGACTTTTATTAATCAACTCAAAGGTGCAAAATTAAATACATAATGTGTCTCTACGAGGAATGCAAAGGAACACTTCTTCAAATAGTAATACATGTAATTGGAAACTAGGCTCACCATTTCTTTAATTCTTGATCCATTTCATACACTTCTAATCCTGGTAGATTGATAGCACTTAATACTGTATGTCCTGTATAATATTGAATTACAAAAAAATTCATAGCATATTATCAAGAGAGACCCTTTTGTTATGTTTAAACAGAACGAGCCACAGAATCCATGGCAGCTTAAACCTTTTAAAATAATATATTTAAACTTGTCAATATGAAAGTTTCAACAATTTAAAGAACTACCTACCAGTAAAACCAGGTAAGTAACACATCAGTGTACAATTTGTAAACTGTTCCGCTAATTCACTGAAAAACAAGAAAACATTTTAGTGTGTAAGTGTGGGATAAGATAATACAAGACTGATAAGTATCAAGAAATATAGTTGTATCATAATCTACAATAATTCACATGGCAAACAACATACATGGTGTTCAAAGCTGATCTAAATTGAAATCTCAACCAACTTACCTCCATCTACTGTTCAATACTACATCATCAGAAAATCCAAATTTTTGAAAGAATTCCACAGCTCCATTGTCAGCATGTACCACTATAGCTTCATATTGACCAGATACACTGGAATCTATCACTTGCTGTTAATATCAAACAAAAACATGTACTACTATCATTTATTTGGTTGTTGTTATCATAATGATTATCAAGTAGCTACTAATGTGTAACAGGTAATATATGAATATGGCCTTGCCTAACAAATAAATAAACAGTTGTTTACAATCTTGTTGCAAAATTGAATTTATATAAACAGAGGAGTGAGAAGAATGGTGTATTAATGCATATTTCAAGTAAAATAAATCTTACCGAAAGTAAATATTTTCCAATACCATATTTTCTATATCTGGGACGAACTGTAACAATAGTTAAATGAACAACTCGCTCTTTATGTCTCCTAAAAGGAATATCAATTAATTTTTTTTCACATAAAATAAGTCAGTTAATCGTTACCAAGTGTTACTTAATTTGTAGTGAAACGTGAAATACTGCTTTAGGTAAGAATAAAAAAAAACATATTTGTTGTATGTGTTACTTTATTAAGATAATCAGGCATATAAGATACCACTTACACATATTTCTTTTCAAATGTTAGACAGCCTATTATTCTACTTTCAACACCAATATCATGTTCATCTAAAGACGTCTCTTTCACATTACGTTGTTTTCGTCGCGTAACAGCTGATTTTATAAATGAGTGAATACCAACAGAAAAATCTTCTTCATCACTGTCAATTAGAAATCAATGTGTAATCATTAAAATTTATCAACTTAAGAAAGCCTTCTTAAACCAACTTCTCAAAGATTTGAGAAAGGTCTAAGTCCACATAGAAGTTATCAGTCTACCCTATAAAACAATTTTAAAGCACAATTTTGCATATTTAAGATATATTTGTGGTACAGCTGCACATCTAGAAAACATCTGTGATAGATTCACACATCCCAATCAGTTCTCTATCTAGCTCTTAGCTTGAGAAAGAAAAATCTAAAATACCTTTCATCTTCTTCTTCTTCATCATCATCTTCTTCATCATCTTCTACATCACTAAATACACCTTCAAATTTACTTGGTGAACCTTCCTCTTCTTCATATTTATCATCACCGATATCCACATTTAATTTTTCATCCAATTTATTAGACTCATCATCACTTTCACTCTTGCCATTCATTTGCTCTTTTTTCTCTTTCTTCCTAAATTCTGCATCTTTTACAGCATCTAAAATATTTTTACTCAAAATGTTATAAGTTTATATAAGTATAGGTTGATAGTTACCCTGTAACTCATGAGAGTAAACTGAAATGCTGTAATTGGCGTTAGATTACATTAGCTCAAATTTTATAGGTTCAGAAAAGTAGGATGTAAAGCTCCATTTATTTCATTGGAGTGAGATTGAAGTTTTTTTGTCCTAAGATTGATCTCATGTTAACTTATTACATGAGATGAAACTTGGAATTTTATTTAAGAATTTACCTTTCATATCCTGCACTAAAACAATTGTCCTTGCCCATTTTTCACAAACTGTAGCATATAATACATCTAAAGTCATCTCGGATAAAGCAATATCATATAAACCAACAACAGCATGTAGAAGATTGTCATTTGATATCTGTAATAGATTCAAATAGTTAGATGTTTAAAGGTATATTGCAAGCAAAATTTCATTACAATCATTATACAAAAAATAGGCTACCGGATCTAGAAAAATTTTTTTTGGGCGAAACTGATTTAGCATCAGCCATTTAAAACTGAATGCACAGCCAAAAGTTCAAAGGTCACAGATTCACATGATACTAACAAAACGAAAGTTACGGTGATGCCCAACTCTAATTTACAATCATCTTAAAGGTATTTCAATATTATGTTAGAGAAAACGTACCTCTACAGGGCCTCTAGATCTGAGGCTGGAATAGAAGCAGACGTTTCGAACTAGGCTATAGGCTGCTAAAGTAAATGATTATGCTTAATTTTAATTCATTTTTTTGAAACCAAAACTGTGTATACTTACACCAGATATGACATCATTGTTATGATATGGGTTTGTATTATGAAGTTGTAGAAGTCTACGAAAATCTACTATGACAGGATAAGCAGAGACAACGTTTCCATTTTTATCATGAAAATGAAGCTTTTCGGAAAGTTGAGAGCCTGGTCTGATAACCTGGTTTCGATTGCATGGTAACTGCTCTTCTAAATCTAAAAGATTTGAAGCTAATTTAGATAATTCTTCAGATGTTCTAGTTATTTCAAATAACTTGTCCGATTCGGCGGCCATCTTGTAAACAAAGCAGTACCGGAGTAAATCGTCAAGCACCTGTCGGGTTCAGACCACAACTAACTTAATACTAAAATATCGTGTCAAAGTACGTAGCAGAACATCGTGTCCACACCCTCGTCATACTTCCTCGGGGCCATGTCAAAACTCGTATTCGTGATACGATGCTAGCAGAACTGTGCTTGGCACAGCCAAAATGTGTTTATGTAGCTTTAATTCAAGCATTGTGTTAAACACAATATAGTGTATATGCATAGTCGATTCCGACTCAAAATCAGCACACTCAGCCAACATGGTCTTGGGAGGTTTCGGTTCAATAAAACTACTTGTAAATGAAAATATATTGATTTTTACACACTGAAATTTTTTGTGTTGCTTTAGCCTTTTCTACAAATATATTCACGATCAAAATACTGACTATGAGATTGTATTTCCTATATTTTGGACCTTTGAGTCGGGCTTAAACATTTGGTAGCCTACACTGAATTTTAATTTGTCATTATCAGAACGTCAGAAAGGTCCAATATATAACTCTCTGCCCATCAACAGAATAATTTTCAATAGGCCTATAACTTGTTAATGACAGTAGGCCGAGAGAGTAAGAAAATATGGCTTATAATATATAGATATCGGAGGGATAAGAATGGAGCAGAATGAGATAGCCATATATATGTTCGATTAATCCCCGTACATGCTGGAGTATAAGCATAATATTATAATTTCGAGGATCATATCGGATAATGCGTATTTAAAGCAGGTTTCAAAAGGAGACATGAGGATAAATAATTGTTTAAAACAAACAAAACTCATTGGAAACGTTTATTAAAAAAAAATAATCAAGGCACACAAATTATATACATATATGTCCTAAACTAATGCTTTATGTCCCTTTTCATACAAAAGCAAATAATACTTTGGGAATTATGTTCTTTACCTTTCACAAATATATTTTAAATTCCGTTGAGAATAGCTTATTAAATGTTCGAACAATTCATCGAAAAGATTCTATGCAGTTCCATAAGAACTTGATTCGATCAACTACCAAGATTAAAAAAAAATTATCATTACCAGCTATTATTTTGCGATTGACCCCTGAAAAACATTTTTGAATATGAAGCCTACAATGATCAATGTAAGTTTCTAGTATCGATTGAAATCAAGTTTCATGATAATATTGACAAGGGAAATAACTCTGATCAAACAGACTCCACTATAAGTTTAATGCAACGTAATCACATGTAAGTTTTTGTTTAAAACAAACCTGTACTCATTTAAATCTATTAAGGCGTACATACACGGTACGCATGTAAATAGCATCAAGTGTATGTAAGCAACACATATTATCAAAAGACATCAATTCAGATGCGGACCTATACATGTACACTCAATTTGTCTTGTTCAACTTCATTCCAAGTTTCATGAAAATCGGCGGAAACCTACAGGTACCGCAGTATTTCAATACTTCGAGAACATCAAGATAGAAAATATGGGTTGTACTGTGTTAACGAACAGACCGATAGGCCTGGGTGCGCCTATAATTAACATGCACATGTAGACATTTGGGCATAAAAGGGAAGAGGCAGATGTCACCAGTCTCTAAAAGCTTTTTTGAAAGTAATGCGGCGCTTTCCCTGAACAAGGTCTTCTCCGAGACCACCTTGGAGGCTGTGATCGTGCATCTCTGCAAAAGATAGAAAGATGTTTCAATTATGTCAACTTTGCAATATTTCTAGCCTGGTTTTTTGCCACTGTGCATAATAGTCCAATAATTTACTTTCCAGGCCAAGTTGCTTTGTTACCCACTTTTCATTCAAATAGTCATGCAGAATAGACAGTTACATATAAATCTTGTATACGAGTCAAGAATAAGTAGATACTTTAAGCGGTGGATCTGTGATATTGCATCCTTGCTATTCCTGAAAGTCCAAGACAATACCAATACCTTGCTTCATTGCAGGCTTGATTTCCCTTGTTATGGTCATCTTATCTTTTCATTTACCCAGGCTCCATTAACCCAAAACGATTGCCCTAAAAAGAAGGCTGGAAATAAAAATATACTCCCAATTCTGCCCTAAAGAGATTGCTGCAAATAGAAAGCCAAAGAAAAGACCAAGGTTCTTCTTTAATCAAAACCTGTCCACTGTTGAAAGGCTAAAGAGAATGCTGTAAACATATGCATTGATCATTGAAATGAATTTATGTGAAAATTTACAGTCTAAATGGGGTGATATTTTACATATTAAATTTCGTATGTTTGTTTCGAAAGATTGAACAGAAAATTAGGCCAATTACAATAGAATATTATGCTATAAAAGAAAAGGCTGCAAATAAAGTTTTTGGTCTATTGGTATCCAGAAAACTGTACTGAAATGTAAAGTTTTGGTGTCTGAAATGTCCACCTTCAAAAATTTTTTGTATCTTGCTAAAAATAAATGCTGGTAGCTAAAAATAAGAGTTTCCTACAGCATGATTTGAATTTTGGAGAATTAACCCTACATGAAAAAATTGGAGATGCCTGGATAAAAATAAAGAGATAACCACCACAAAAAATCACATTCAGTAAAGGCACTACTGAATATATACAGTTTTTATTGACTGAAATAAAATATCCTAGGTTCAAGAAGATTTACATTGCAAGTAAAAAACACTTCAGCATTCTAAAGCAATTAACATTAAGATAAATGACATTGATAACATAAATTGAAATATTATCCTTGAACTAGTCTTTCAGTAAGGTTAATACTAGCATTATACACTAATAACCACACTGACATAATATAGAAAGCATAATTCATCAATCCAAATACTTGACAAAATCCAAATCAACCAAAGTAGATTTCTGATACTAATGAATCAACAATGACAAATGAAATTAATGACGTAGTAAGGTGAATCATTCTAAAAGAGAGGATTTTTCACTTAACATAAGTAAAAAAAATTATGATCTACAAATCAAAGCTGAAAAACATGAAAACAATTTGCAATGACAGGATTAAAATTCTCTTCTGTGATATTTTTCAGGATCGTAATATGATGTGACAACAACCCTTTGTGAAAATTTCCTTCCAGCTAATGCTTGTTGAGCTTTTTGACAATCGATAATGGAATTGAATTCCACGAATATTTTACCAAGACCAGGTACATCAACCCCTCTGATTGGCCGGGGAACTTCTAAACTGCGGACAACACCATATTTTCCACACTCTTCTTTTACATCTTCAACGATATCTTCATATTCTTCTTCATCTTCCAATTCCTCTGCTAATATCATGTTCATTAAACATAATACTTCTGTTGGTGGACCAGCTCCCATTTGTAAATCTAAACCAGGTACTTGTAGTTGAACAGGTAAATTTTGACCATTCTTAGCACCTACACTAGCTCTCTGCACAATTAGTTTCTTGTCACCAAGCTGCATACCATTTAAACCAGCACATGCTTGATCTGTGATTGTTATGTCAACATATTCGCAAAATGCATAACCCTTGGATAAACCTGTAGCACTATCTTTCACCAAATTAAAAGCTTTTAAAGGACCAAATGAGGTTAAAAGTTCTTTCACTTGATCTTCATTCAGATAATTAGGAAGACCACCTATAAAGATCTTGTGGGGAGAATCTTGAACCACTGTGGACACAACGCCAGGGACATTTATTGAAGGTTGTTCTGATAACCCAGGAAGTGGTTGATAATCCCTGGGCCTTCGAATCTTCAATGATTGTCCCTGGAAGTTGATACCATCAAATGCCATAGCTTGCGTGGTTTCATCTACTGACCTATATTCAAGAAAAGCAAAATTTTTGTCTAAATTAATTTGAACAGCAATAACAGGGTTTCCATCTGCCTGTGCTAACCCTGTTAACTTCATCTGACCATTAAAGAAATCCATCATAGCTTCTTCTGTAACACCAAAAGGTATGTTTCCAACATACAGTCGTCGAGCTTGTCTACTAATTGTACTTCCAGCAAATGGTATGGTTGTATTGGTAACTGGAACCTGGGGAGCTTGAATTATTGGCATAGCTGCTGGAATCTGTCCTGCTGCTTGCATAGCTTTATATTGAGGCACACTCATATGTTCAAAGCCAGCTGGTGGAATATCCCAGTACTTGTATGGCTTCTTTCGTTTTTGTGGTTTTGGAGAATGACTTTTAGATCGCTTTCTTCGACCTCGTTCCCTAGATCTGGATCGTTTCCTTTCCCGGTCTCTACTTCGTGATCGTTTTCTTGGCGAGCGTGACCTCCTTCTGTCTCGACCCTTCTCTTTGTTGTTGAAACTCCCACCAGCATCGTTACCCGAACTCTGATCTCTTTCGAATTCTGGTTCCATGATATCTTCTCTCAAGAATCTACTGGAAAAAAAATCTATTCAAAACATACGATCCGTGCTATTTTCTGGAATATATCTAACACGCAAGCACTTTGCATCTACTCAGAGAAACAATGGCAGCTTGCTAATGCGACGCCTCGATTTGAAATTCACTTCCGTCTACATCTAGATAATCTAGACTGAATACAGACAACAGTAAATTTTCCCATTAAGGCTACTTGGTTGCGTTCAGGTAACTTTAGGATAATCTATTGTTTAACTCTATAATATACAATGCTGCATACTAATCGGGTCAAAATTAAATATTCTTTCCACTTACCTATATTCATCAAATATTTTAGATAGAGCCGAACCCCGCCTTTGCCCTCATATCAAATTTCATATTATTTTACATAGGAAAAGAATTGCCGGTACGTCTTTTGTGGCCCCTACTCGGCCCTTCATAGAAACGTCACTGACTATGTTACCTAACTTATTTGCATTAGTAAATTCTTATGCTCTCCAGGACCTTTCAATAATAGTATCCTCATTTTATCACTTGAATGTTCCAAATATTCATTTAATTGTTAGCTATCTGTTGTAGTTATGTTTTGAAATCCATTTCAAACAACTATTGATAAAGTATCAAGAAAACAGTGAAAGCCTCAATTACTTTGTAATATGATAATAAGATAATGTTAGGAACTATGGATATACTGTATCTTTTTTTATAAAAAAAAGTCTATATGTAATAAGTACTTTATTATTCAAAGCATAGATACAACACAAGATGAAGTCTCTAAAATGTTACTTTTAAATGATTGATAAACATAAAGAAAGCACTAACGAAAGCACTAACTCTGCCATGTGATAATTCAAAAATAGCATACCATAATATATTTATTGAATTAATATAACTGAAAACACAATAACTAATCATTAACAATATAACAATTCTACAAAAGAAGTCATATCATTTATAACGCTGTGTAACACATAATGCAGTACATATTAAGGAAATAGCCATATCCATATATTTGTGTTCAGTTAGGTAAATTAACTGTAGAAATAATTGAAATTTAACATCAGTTGGGTTAAAGCACATTTATCATTTTATGGAATCAAAGAATAATTAATCAAATATTATCGAGAATATCATCTAATTCATCATCAGATAAATCACCATCATCAACTTCGTCTTTCTCAAACTTCATTAATTCTAGATCTAAATCATCAACTGAAATAGGAGAACATAAGATAAAAAAAACCCCAAAACACACAAAAATATCATATATTGAATATGTATATGATAGTGGTAATGCAGCAGGGTTTTGAAAAAAGCTATAATCAAATAAACTCCATAAAATAAGAATTGCTCTCTCTATTGGCATAAATGGAAAAAACCTAATTGATTTCACAATACTGACAAAATTGAGCACTGGGAGAAAGGATTTAGTGACACGACACTTCCTGTTTATACAAAGCTGACACCGATCCAGAAATTCCCCTTTCAATTTAAATGTCATACCTGTCTCATGTTTAAAAGTTTTTCTTCTTCGTGTAGATGTTAAATCAGGAGCACCATCTTCTTCTATGTCATCAATATCAGAGTCAAGTTCATCACTGTCTTCAAATTTATCATCAGATAAATAGAGATCATCTATATCACAGGACACTGGCTTGTTGTACGATCTTCTGCTGTGTATATTAGTGGACCCTTAAATCAAATGGTTTGAATTACTATGATTCATGTTTGTTTTGATTCTATGATAGTTTTGCCCATTTGGAGACACACACTTCCATGGATGCAAATCTCCTATTTGAAATCAAAATGAAAATACTGGTTCAGAAAACTGTAATTGTAAATCTACACTTTTTTATCTCTAATATTTGTCAGGACAACCATTATTACCTGAGGAAATTCTGCTGTTTGAAAGATATGATGAAGTTGTTGCTGAAGTAAATGGTTGTTTTGTTAAACTTTGCTGTAATTTCTCCTCTACTTTGTCTAACTTATCTTTCAGTAAAGATACATTTGATCTGAAAAATTTCAAGAAGAAATTTACATATTTCAAAAATATGTGAGTGCATGCATAAATCACAAGCAATTGATCTAGATATGCTATGTTTTCATTTACAATGTGTCCTAGCTTTAAAATGATCATTCTTCATTATGAAAAAGAATCTTCATTCATGGACAATAGTAGGATCTGTTTCAAATTCCTTATAATTGAGTTTTTACATGCTTGGTACACGTCCCTAAAAAAGGTCACTGTGTATGATGTGTTATTACCTGAGATGTGCCATTTCATATTTATCAAGAGATTTGTCAGCTATAGTACTAGGTATAATATCTCTTGTTTCATGTAATAATCTTCTATTATCAGATAATCTATCCATTACCTACAATAAATGACTAAAGGTTATAAGTCCTGTATGTTAAGCATTTAGCACTAAAAATCTAGCGCAATATTTTTCAGAAGTTACAATTGAAGCAGGGTTTTATAAAAGCTATGAATTCAAACAATTTACCTTAGTTAACCTGGATGAATTGCTGTCAAGTTTGTTACTATGTACATGAGATTCCATAAAACCTACAAAAAAAAGATATTAGATTATATGCCCTATGCACTTGGTGAAATGAGAAATTATCAATTTAATGAAATTAGGTTGAGACCCAAAGGTCCTTTAGCGGGATGGCGTTTCAAACCACCAAAGTTCTTTTCATATACACCTACATAATTTGTTTGTATGAAAAACTCAAGAAGCAGTATGTGAGACTACAAAGGTTAAAACCACAAGGGTTATTATTCAGAAAATGAGAGATGTGGATATAAAAAGATCATATTTGGATTTTAAAAGTTCTTTCAATATTAAATAATTAATATTCTTAATATGATAATTAAAAGAAACCTATACCTATTCTCTGTTTGAGTGAGTCAATATCTGTTCTCAAATATTCAAATTCATCTCTCATAAGCTCACGACTGCAAAATATAAAAAAATATCATCAAAATATTTAAAAGTATTAACAAACGAAAAAGAAATATGAAACATAATTAGTTCAAAGTCTGAAGATACTTAGAAGGTTTTGAAATATGAAACACAAGGCAACTTACAGGTCTGAGATCTCTTTATTACTGGATCTAGAAAAGTTATTAGTATATTCCAAGGTATTACTATTATACTGATATCTACTGCTATCATGTCGTGATTTAATACTCTGAACTTGATCACGAATATTATCAACTTCCTTTGAAATATCACTCTTTAACATTGTGATCTGTCTTTGAAGACTTTCTTCTTTATTTCTATCAGTAACATGTTTTGATAATTCTCTTATTTCATCTGAAATTTAAATACTCATTAGTCTCATTACTTGATTTTAGTAGATCAAAATAATCATATAATGATCAGCCTCCCAAGACTAGGGAACAAATAGGATAGGGGCAGACTGACTTAATGGCGGGACAACTTACTATTGGGGCTGAATTCAAAATGCAGCAACTGTGTGGAGGTGTCATTAGTCACAAGCTTATCATGGAGTATCTGAGAGGGTTCTCACAAGAAAATTTTCAAAAAATTGAATTGATTTGGTGCATTTGGTGATTATGGTTCTATTCTGAATACATGAATTAATCAAATCATTATGAAATATAGAAATCATCCACCACTAAATTTACCACATTAAGTATGAAAGCTCTTTGAATGAAATGCAGAGTTGAAAAACTACAAATTTATCAACATACATTTCAGTTCACCAATCTGCTGTTTATGTTCATCTCTTTCTTTCTCCATAACTCTTACCATATTACTTAACTGATCTATTACCTGCAAGAAAGACATGAAAGCTATTGGAACCATATCATGTCTACATAGATTAAGATTTGGATAGATTTATTGATGACAATTCCTCCACAATATTAGAAATACAGCATTCCCTGAATCCTTTCATTGTTCAAATGTATCTTAATATCTTAGCAGCATAAAAATGTACCTCTAGAATAAGACTTACCCTAGTTTGCTGTTCTAATTTATTACACAGAGAAATTGATTCAGAACCTTCATATCTAGAAATATTAGTGTCTCCCATGTCTGCATCCCAACGAACAGTTTTAGGTGTGGAGGAAACTGGAAATTGCATCATAGACAAAGATTTCCTTTCAGATGGTTCATAACCTAAAATAAATTTTGTATTTTTTAATCTTTAATTGAACACTTTACCACTATTCATGAATATTTTAAATATATTCTGCTTATTATTTCATTAAATAGTAACAAGAGCAGCTCATTCCATGCTGACAAAACAAAATGGACACAAGTAAATGCATCATTTAGACATCCGGTAAGATGATAGTGTGTTGAACACAATATTGAGATTTTGGAGTGATGCCTACAATGTAGGCTACATCCATGTAACAACAGTATATCATAATTCATGTAGACACACATTGAAAACATAACAACAATAGGCCTACCTGTAGAAGAACAATATTCACCACTGTATGTCCGATTACCAGAACCACTACCTACAATGTGTCTGCTTTGAAGTTTCTCCTGAATAACAAAATCAAAATACATTTACATAAGAATTAAATTTAACAGATTTCAATTGGTTTCTCCTAAAAATAAAAAAAAAACCCAAAGAATATCAGAATGCAAAGTTGTGAAAAAAACAAACGAATAACAGGTCTATTAGACCTATTAGAGAAATATGGAGCAGGAATTGGATGTAAAATATTACCTTGACTCTATGCAGATTAGATTCAGTTTCACTGATGATAGATGAAAATTTATCTTCCCAGTTCATCATTACATTTACAGCATCATTTTAATTCCTTATCATGCCTAATTTCTGTAACTTCAAAAAAATTTGATTGAATTCAAGGCATTTAAATTTTTACTCTGAAACTAAAGTCAAGACAAGGGCAAGGTTTTACTGTCGCACTGAGTCAGAAAAGAATATTCAGTGGTAGGCTACAAAGCCTTTGTCTATTTGTTCATAAATAATGCAATAAGGCATTGATCAATGATGGTACTGGTGGTAACATAGGTAATGTCAATCTCTATCAATGACAATAACATACCCTTAAAAAAAACCACAAGTAGACATGCAATTATAATTCTAATAGAAGAGAGAAAATAATATTATTTTTGTTACCAATCAAAACTATAAAGCACCATTTTCGTCCATATTTTGTAGAGAAGTAGTCAAAGGGGAGTAACTCTTCATTCATCAGACCACGCCAAGCATGTTGAAACGGTGATTCATGTTGGGGATTCGCCTACAGTGCTTCATAAATTGGTAGTAGTACTGGTATAAAAAACATAATTTTCTCGTAATATATATCCAGATGGGGAAATGGATCGCTGAGGTAGGGGGAGGATCTAAGAAGGAACGTATTGAAATAAGATTTCATGTTTCTGGAGCATCCAATTTTACTTTCTATTATAAAAGAAAAATTACAACAAATCAATTGTTTTCGGGGAGGGGAGAATCTTTTACCAAACCTCCTGTGTAGCCATCCTAATGTTACCTGACCAAAGCTCTATTACATTCTTATTAAAACCAACCCTAGCGTACGATCTATTATTTAGCCTAATAGTAAGTTTACCTCACTGGTTGCCGGCTAAATTAGCAATGTTTGTAGGCACGAATTGCACCCCTTTCATGGCAACAGCTTCTTCAACATAAAACCCCGTGAGGGAACGTTTGTTGTCTCCAGTCATTTACGAGTGTATGCGAATTATGTAAGTGGTCTTTATTCTTCGCTATTATTTAGTGTCGAAGGTGTCTACTGATTACCGTTAATTATCCTTCCGACGATATTTCTTGCGACATATTTTCCCTGCAGAAGATGCACGATTACAACGTCATCTAAGAACTACATGATTATAACAAATAGATAGTCTAGCTCACTGGTCAGGTATAACACACCCCCTCTGGTTTTAATTCTTAAAACGTTATAGTAATATATAATTATTCATCAGTTGCCTTAATTAATACGTGTCAGAATTTTATAAAAGAATCCTTGTGTAATCAGATAATTTCCAAAATGTAAGTAATAATTGAAAAACGCTTTAAGTGGTGTATTTATCAATAGTTATGACATAATGTGGTTCTACTGATGAATATTACTCTTTGGTCATGTTTAACAATTTGAAGTTTATGTTCATTCTAAGATGTTGAATTCCTTTAAATTACATTTCTTCATTTTAAGAAAAAATGAAAAAGAATAATGACGCTTTGTATCAATTCACCATTAATATTAGGAAATAAGGACATATTCAGTCAAGCTCAATATTTTGGCTTCAGACATCAATAATTTCTTGTAATCCGTCCCATAATGCAACTTTCAGCGCATACGCTCATGCGCACTTTTTATATTTCGTGTCCTGAATGGGAACTGAAAGAGAAAGAACTTTAAAAAATATTTCTATTTACTCTGTCAGTGTGAACTGAATTAACATTGAATTACAGACGATATGTAAATTAGTATTTGGTATGGCGCATCCAAGACACAAAGAATGGATTCTTGATACAATCGATCATCTTCGAGGGCGAAAGGCCCGGCCGGATCTTGAACGAATTTGCCACATGCTGAATCGTAAATACGGCCTGTCAGAAGTCGAGACGGAGACTTGCCTTGAACGTTTAGTGGATAGTGAAATTGTAATGAAAGTAGACTATAAGGGCAATACTAGTTACAGACATGCTGCTAAATGGAGGAAAAGTCATTTAAAAGGTGTTGTTATGAATTCAACATCTACTAGCCGTAATTTAGTAGAAGCAGTGCTGGAATGTGAATCCCAAAATGTGGAAGAACTTGGTGCCACAATCAAAGACATCGAAAAATGGTTTCAATCACATGACAGTATTGATAAACTGAAATGCCCAATAAATGTGGCTTTACAAAGAGAAATGGATGCTGGTCGTCTAGAAAAATTAGCAAATGGAAATTATACAATAAAATATAATGAGGAACCATCAACTCCAAATAAACTTAAAAAGATGATTCCAAGTCGAAGGGGTCGTCCTCCCAAAACTAAAAATGAAAAATCAGAAAAGGTGATTTTCAAAAGCCTTAATTACTTTGTAAAAGTCAGAAAATATTAAAATTATAGCTGAAGGGAAAGGATTTGTAATATATTAGAGAAGAATGAATTAATATAAGACGGGGTAATGCACTGCTATGTCTTTTAGAATACCGGTATAAAAAAAATTCACCTATAAAATTTTGTTTGATTTTCTGCAAGTTATTCTATGAAATATAAATATATTCAACATTCTGGATAATTGATCTTAAGGTTTATATAGTCAAAATATAATTCATCTTAAGTTCCTTATGAAAATAATTTCTTCATCATATAATATTTAGTTTTAAGTTTGGAAAAAATTAGAAAATATACAAACTGAATTGGTGCATTCTTGCACTTAAAGTTGTTCAATATAGTTGGAATGTCTCCCATGAGTTAACTTTATATTTGCATTTTTTCTATGAGGAACAACTGTAAACTGCAGGCAGTTGCTTTTTGTGCAAATTTTTATAGGGTTATAACTAATCAAACAAAGAAGTGAACTGAATGTTAAACAATGGATGTCAAGAATTCCTCACATGTGATAAATAAAGCTTTATTGAATATAGCATTTGATTGGTTGAATATTTTAGTGAGCAAGCAATAGTTGTACAATAATTTGTTCAGATCATGGATGGCAAGTGGACTGTCTATAAACTGTGTTTTAATTAATCATATTGACTTTTAAATATCTTGAAAGAAATTATTTATTTAATAACCTCATCATTGTTTTGAATTTTGTAGAAATTAAAACGAGGATATAACTATGAAATTGATGAAGGTGAACCCTCTCAATCAGTGGTACCCCCTAAAATTAAGCCAAGGATTATCAATGAACCTAAATGTGATTTTTGTAACCTGACTGTAGAAAGCAATAAAAATGGTGTGCCTGAAGTACTATTGATTTGTAAAGATTGTAATGCTAAAGGTAGGTTATAATCACTCTTGATTTCAAAATGTTTGGCACTCTTAAGTCAAATGAAATTAGTTTATGTCTTTTTAATGGAAACTTCTACATTTTCATTTGGATGTACATTGATGGTGCCCCTGTCTGTCTGTTCATCCGTCAACATTTGTTGTTAGCACAATAAAAACTAGGGATTTAATTTGATTTTGATTGAACTTCGTATGCATTCTACAAAATGAATAAAAGGATCTTGAAGAGTTTGACTCTGGTTAGATGAAGGTTTATGAGTTACTGTCCTAGATGCAAAAGATGTCAAAACCAGCTTGTTATTACGCTAGAAACCATAGTTTCCATTCATTTCATAAAGTCACAGATATAGGCTTGATGTGTCGCTAGAGTCTGAATGAATAACACGTGAGTTTTAGTATATCATTTATTGCTTAGATTTTATCATATAAAATATTATTTTGTTTCAGCACATCCATCATGTATGGACTATTCTGAAGAGTTATCAAGAAGAGCATGTCAGTCACAATGGCAGTGTATTGATTGTAAAACATGTTATATGTGTGATGAATCAGGAGAACCAGTAAGTCAATCTTACTTTGATCATTATATATTGCTTTATCAAGGGTAGAATGAGGCTTCCTTGATCCAACAACACATTATCTTTGTTAATATATTACTTTAGTGAGCTACATCACTAACAGGAGTAAGAAGCTATATGTCTATGTAAATAATTATATTAAAGAATCTGATGTTGTTTTGTGTTTAATGTGTTTATAAATTATAAGTGTTAAGGAATCTGATTCTGATGTTGTTTTGTTTTTATTTAATACTAAAGGATATGCTGTTATTTTGTATTTATTAGTGATAGTTTACTATTGAAGGATCTGATGTTGTTTTGTGTTTATTAGTGTTAATTTATCATTAAACGATCTGCTGTTGTTTTGTGTTTATTTGATATTAAAGGATCTGATGTTGTTTTGTGTTTATAAAGTATTAAAAGATCTGATGTTGTTTTGTGTTTATGAAGTATTAACAGATCTGATGTTGTTTTGTTTTTATATAATACTAAAGGATTTCATGTTGTTTCGTGTTTATTTAATATTAAAGGATCTCATATGTTGTTTTGTGTTTATGAAGTATTAAAAGATCTGATGTTGTTTTGTGTTTATAAAGTATTAAAAGATCTGATGTTGTTTTGTGTTTATGAAGTATTAACAGATCTGATGTTGTTTTGTTTTTATTTAATACTAAAGGATTTCATGTTGTTTCGTGTTTATTTAATATTAAAGGATCTCATGTTGTTTTGTGTTTATAAAGTATTAAAAGATCTGATGTTGTTTTGTGTTTATGAAGTATTAACAGATCTGATGTTGTTTTGTTTTTATTTAATACTAAAGGATTTCATGTTGTTTCGTGTTTATTTAATATTAAAGGATCTCATGTTGTTTTGAATTAAGGATCTGTTGTTTTGTGTTTATTTAATACCAAAGGATCTCATGTTGTTTTTTGTTTATTTAATATTAAAGGATCTCATGTTGTTTTTGTTTATTTAATATTAAAGGATCTCATGTTGTTTTGTGTTTATTAGTGTTAATTTATCATTAAAAGATCTCATGTTGTTTTGTGTTTATTTAATACTAAAGGATATGCTGTTGTTTTGTATTTATTAGTGTAGTTTACTATTGAAGGATCTGAAGTTGTTTTGTGTTTATTAGTGTTAATTAATCATTAAAGGATCTGCTGTTGTGTTGTTTTGTGTTTATTTGATACTAAAGGATCTGCTATTGTTTTGTATTTATTAGAGATCGTTTACTATTGAAGGATCTGATGTTGTTTTGTGTTTATTAGTGTTCATTTATCATTAAAGGATCTCATGTTGTTTTGTTTTATTAGTGATTGTTTATCATTAAAGGATCTGATGTTGTTTAGCATTTATTAGAGATTGTTTATTATTAAAGGATCTGATGTTGTTTTGCATTTATTAATGATTGTTTATTATTAAGGACCTGATGTTGTTTTGTGTTTATCAAGTATTAAAGGATCTGATGTTGTTTTGTGTTTATGAAGTATTAAAAGATCTGATGTTGTTTTGTGTTTATTTAATATTAAAGGATCTGATGTTGTTTTGTGATGGTTGTGATAAAGGATATCATATGAACTGTCATCAGCCTCCTGTATCTGATAAACCATTGGGTAAGAATATTTTTTTGCATTGCTAAATTTATTTAACCCACTCTGCGTAAAGAGATGATAAATATCCAAAAATTTTGCACCAAGTTATCTTACTTCGCGTATATTACTTAAAACTGATGTGCAGTGAAGTCTATTAATGAATGACGACAAAATACTTCTTTCTTTCACATTTATAATTGGTAAAAAAGAAATAATTCTTCTATTGTGTGTTTCTTAAGGTAAATGGGTGTGTTCAGAATGTGAGATTGAAGGTGTATCTGTTGAGATTTTAGAACTACAAGATCGAATGCGAACAAATAATTCCTTGCATAATGGTAAGTTTTTAAAATCATTTATTATCCTAGAATTTGACTATTTACATAATATTCAAGAATCAAATCAACCCCCCAAAAATGTCGCAGTTGTCCCTTTAACAGTCCATCTTCAAGAGAGTTGGTTTGTGGAATAGAGGTTGAATTTCCAATATTTAAACGCAGGAGGGTTAAGTAAGCTTGGCATGGGAACTCATTGAACTGGAGGAAAAGTATTCAGTTTATTCAGAACAAACATTGTCGTTGTTATTTTGTTTATAGTTGTTTATTTGTTTATAGTTAGTGACTCAGCTCTACCATTAACACCCTGTGATTCTCCTCAATTTGATCAACCAATATCACATGGGCAAGTATTAATCAGTCTATCATTTGAGAGATTGTAAAAGGTTTTTGTAGATATTTTATGTGCATCAGGAACACTGACACTGATAGCATCAATTTGCACCATTCAAATTTTTTATCAGATGTCTATGATTCATGCAATTTCGGTAAAACTAAATGGAATTGCAGGAACCACAGATGTCTGATTGAAAATTGGAATGTTGCAAATGGATGCTATCAGTGTCCCTGATACACATAAAAACATAAGTAAAACTTTTAAGTAGAACTTTCTTCATTTACATACCTAATTATATCTAGTTATCTACACCTTCATTTCTATTATTCCAATAATTTTTGAAAGTATGGTCGGAAAAAGGTTTTAGCACTGAAAGTTAATAGACTGTTCAATTAAATTTTGTAGATTAGCAAATCCTCCATTATTAAAACCTAAAGTGTTATCTCGAGATCCACGATTGGATGGTACTTTTTATCCTGATGCCTCTGAGTGGACAATAGATGATGTAGTTACTTTTATATCTTCTGTTGGTTTTACTGAACAGTCTGAGGCATTTAAAGAACAGGTAAGAAATTGGATAAAGATAACAGACTGAAGATATTTGAGATAACATTACATGACTTTGATAACAGATTAGATAATAGAGATATAAGATATCTGAGATTGAGTTTAATAACTGAGATAATATATTCGAGAATAGATTAAATAACAGAGATAAGGTTTTTAAGATCAGAGATAGCATATTTAAGATAATGAGATAACAGTGATAAGATATTTGGGGTCAGATTAGATAACTCAGATAGATATTTGAGATCAGAGTAGATAACAGAGATACAATATTTGAGCTCAAATTAGAAAACTGAAATAAGATATTTGAGATAAGGTAAATGAGATAGATAACAGAGATGATATATTTAAGATCATATTAGATATCAGTGATAAGATATTTGGGATCAGATAACAGAGATAAGATATTTGAGATCATGTTAGATAACAGAGATATAATATTTGAGATCAGATTATAAAACTGAAAAATAAGGTAACTGAGATAAGATATTTGAGATCATATTAGATAACAGATAAGATATTTTGGATCAGATAAAATAACTGAGATAAGATATATGAGATCATATTAGATAACAGAGATAAGATATTTGGGATCAGATTAGATAACTGGGATACAATATTTGAGATTAGATAACAGAGATAAGATATTTGAGATCAGATAAGAATAGAGATAAGACTTTTGTGATCAGGTTAGATAACAGAGATAAGATACTCAAGATCAGATTAGATAACAGTTATAACAGAGATTTGAGATCAGATCAGATAACATAACTGAGACTGACCCTTGATACACTAAAGAATTATTGCGCAAGTTGGCATATGTTGCTTGGCAACTGTTTTTTAATGATTGGAACAGCTGGACTTGATATTAGTATATGAATTAGATTTTCATTAGATTAAAAGTCAAATTATTTATGACACTACTTATTTAAGATCATTTTTGTTGACAGGAAATTGATGGCAAGTCTTTGCTCCTAATGAAAAGAAGTGATGTTTTAATTGGTCTATCCCTGAAACTAGGACCGGCATTGAAAATCTATAAACATGTACAGAAATTACAGACAGCAAGTGAAGATATTCGTTAGTTTCTGATTTTAATTTTGTAAAAAGAGATACAGTTGTCTCTTGAATATTACAAATGATTATAATTGTTAATAGTACGTGTGAGATAACACCTTAAACTGCAATTTTGAATATTAGTCCTAAGGTCTGAGGAAAACTCATCTGTGATAAATTGTTAAAAAAGTTTGCATATCCAATAGCACAGGGAACTTGAAATGAAGTTCTCATACTAAAATTTTTACAGCTCGTTGAGGGAATAATTAGACAATTGTATACCTTAATATCTTGCCAATTTCTTGTTCTTACATATTTTGTTTCATTTGAATTGACCTGAGTCATCTATGTTTAATATTAGACAAGAGTAGAAGAGTACAGGCTGTCCTTATAATTCTTATAAAAACCCTTATATATTTCAGTTTTGCTAAATTTCCTTAAAAATGCTGAAATCCAAGGGGAAATCCTATAAAAGTTTCTTTAGTGTCAAAAGTGCGAAAGTAATCCATTTTAATGTCTAAAACTTCCCTAATATAGTTATAAAATTCCTAGTTTGAGCTTTAAAGTTTCTTTAGCCCCAAAATTACCCCTAATTTTTCCTCATTAAATGCTGGACAGCCTGAGGGTATGGTCTTCAAATTCATACAGATCAATTTTAACTATCCACAGCACATTTCTCTGTAAGTTTTATTCCATAAATGTTATATTTGTTAAATTCACACATAAAATAATTTATTATGAAGATTGAAAAGGCTTAACATAATATTTCATGATTATGCAAAATTCATCAACTTGTTAATTATAAATTTTTGTTGTAGAGTTATCGACCACTCGCTTAAGTCACATTCAGATTCTGTATTAAGCATATTAGTTATTTGATGTTGAGAGTTCTATTGCCAGTGGCATGATCTCATTGTCCTAATGAGGCAACATTTATTATATTTATTTCTTATGCTTATTGGTAATGTAATTTGCCCAATCATTCTCATGTTAGTGCTCTCTCTTTTTGATGTTTTTTTTACAAAGATACTTTGATAATGAATGAAGTGTAATTTAAGTGATAAACAAAGTCCAGTGTGGTATAAATTATGCTTGTTATATGTGTAATTGCACTATACTCAAATATTTCATAGAACTTTTTTCTGGTATAGATATCTATCAACTACTTGTTGAAGTGGGCAATGTCTACTCTCTGATATATTGATAAAGAATGCATGTAAATTAAATGCTCATATTGTTCTAGATACATTAAGACTGGGTGCATACTGTTAATTGTAATATATTGTTATTGATTTTATTGTTAATATTTTGTTAAAGTTTGTTAATATTTCTAAGTGCTTTATTAATGAAATCTGCATGATTGATCATCTCATTTTGGTAGAATTAAATACATCTTGATTTTATAGTGTCTTTTATCATTATACTTATTATCTTTTTCATCCATTGTGGTGGATGCCATTGGTCATATTCTGACATATGTGTTATATAACAATACAGCAAATATTGGATACCACTGTCCAGAAATTACAAATTCCACTTGAGTTATAGTATTTTCCGAATTGCTAAACACATGTCAACAATGTACAAAATCAAGACTACTTGCAGTATTACCCCAAGATAGCTTGGTGGATTTGTCTCTCAAGTTAGCTTGGTGGATTTTGTCTCTCAAGATAGCTTAATGGATTTTTTCTCTCAAGATAGCTTGGTGGATTTTGTCTCTCAAGATAGCTTAATGGATTTTTTCTCTCAAGATAGCTTGGTGGATTTTGTCTCTCAAGATAGCTTAGTAGTTTTCGTCTCTCAAGATAGCTTAGTGGATTTTGTCTCTCAAGATAGCTTGGTGGATTTTGGATAGCTTGGTGGATTTTGTCTCTCAAGATAGCTCGCAGAATTACTTCATTTCATTTAACATTTGATAAATTTATTCAAGAACATAAAAACAAGTTAGAACCATTCATTTTAAATAACACTTATGTGGCAAATTTGAATACCATTGCATTTCATATACAGACAAAAATCAACATTTAACAATTCAAAAAGCATACACCATTCTGAAAATTCTTCAAACTATTACTAAAATTAAAATTCAAAAGTGATAAATAAACTAGAGTTACAGGTTTGTGCCTTATGAACATTTATTTAACAACTATCAGTTTGGAAGCACAGTGTCCTGTCTATCTGACATTCACAAGTAACATATCAAATTTTCTCTGTGAGCTTTCAAGCAACTAAACCAGTATTGGGATAAAGTTTCTTTTGGACATCAGATTTTCCATCTTGTAAAGTGCTAAGTACAATAGAAACAGCTTTCTCAGTTGGGAAATCAAATATTTAAATGATTTTAACCCATGAGTTTATTTGATGAAGAAACAGTGATTAATTAACTATGGACAACCAGTAAGAATTAAAAGATGAACACAAAATAATAACAATAAGTTAACAATGCTTTAGAAGCTAATAAACAATTATATACATGTTCTATATCCTTTTACAATAAAACTGAAACTTTGAGTTTCTGTGTATAATACCATTTCTCCAAACACTCTTTACATAATGAATACTGTAATATTTTGATATTTGTTATACTAAGAATACCTTAATGGCCAATAGAAGGTTATGTATGTCTTTCTATTTTCGGGAGAGAAGTAATATAGGCCAAAGCCTGTTCCCTTATCCCTTTCAATTTTGTATATGAATGAAATAGTGTTTACAAACCAAGATACTTTGGCTCATTTAGGGATGAATCTGACCATAAACACAATAAATAGAAACTATACAGACTTGTCTTATATTGTGTTGATTACTTACTATCTAAAATACAATGGACAATCCATGTTTGTGTTAATGTTTGTGTTTATGTTTGCAAATGCGCACAAATATCTTAAAGCCCAAATAAACATGTAATATATACATTTGTGTGCAGTGTCAATATATGACAATATCAGTTATTGCATAATTATGTCATCAAAATGGAACTTTTAGTCTTCTGCTGTCAATCTTCAAATCCTGCTCTCTGTAATCCCTCTATATGTTGAAATAGTTTTAAAGCTGGACCAAGTTTTAAACTCAACCCAGAAACCACATCACATCTTTTCATTAATAAAATAGACTTTCCATCAACTTCCTGTAAAAATAATCAAATAGATAGTATAATGCAGATAATATTAATCAAATTGAGTTTTTTTAGTCTTACTTTTCTGCTGCTTATTTGGTTAATGAGAACTGACAATGTTATGTCGTGTGCTATGAAGAAACCCTGTAAAGAAGGTATATGATCTTGACCTATGCTAGGGTTGAATCCAGCCAGGATCTTTAGGTTAGTGAGAAAGGATCAAACTCACTGAACCACTGATATATAAATAATAAATAACCAAAGACAAATTTTAAAAAGTACCTGTTCTCTAAAAACTTCAATCTGATCATCAGTGAAACCTAATGATTGGAAAAACTGTAAAACATCATCAATAGACCATTCTGATGCATCCGGATAATAATTACCATCTAATTTGGGCTCCTTTGATAAAACTCTGGCTATAGAATCTTTGGAAGGTTGAGGATGTCTGTAAAGTCTACTAAAATATTACAGGGAATTATATGAATAAAATATTTATATCTGTTCTAATGGTATTGTTACTATATATGAGATAGTAACTACTACAGTTAATATTTCACATTCTGCAATAGACAAGACATTAAGATAAAAACAGTCAATCTTAGACCAAACTTTTATTCCGTAGTTCTAGCTTTTATTCTTAATTTAGCTACTCCAGTCAGGGGTTAAATACAGGCCTCTTGTACATTGGTCTGTTTGATGACACCTCCAGCCAATCAAATTTCTGTCCTCTTCATCAATTGGATTTTGAGAAATGCAAACAAAAGTTACATTCAGATAACAGAAATTCGATTGGCTGACGTTGTCATCAAACAGACGAATGTTGAAGAGAAAGTTTGGCCTAATTTTAAATAGACTCAAAGATATTCATGTTCTATGTACACTACTGAAAATGGCAGTATTAACTTACTGATATCTAAATTTCTGGTCTTCACCTTGTACAGGGGAATCACATGGTGTTGGTGGAAAGGATCCATCTGTAAACAAACACAATTAATTTTCAATTATGTATTTTAAACTTGGAAAGCGCTACAAATAAGTTTTGAAATAATGCTTACATAAATTATGATTCAATTTTATTTACAAAATATTAAATGTATTTCACTCAAAATACGACCATTTACACCATCAGATATAATAATACTTACATTCATGATGTAAACTTTCACTCTCACTGCTCCATTCCATCTCTCGTGTTTGATATAAACTACTATCACAATCTGAACATACCCATTTACCTACAAAATATATTGTAATACAAGTTCAAACTGGACATACAATAAATAATGACTTCATTTAACAACTTAGAATACACATATTGGTTCAATCTGATTTCACAGCAAATGTTTTGGTATATTCAAAGAACACATCCTTGGCTTGTACCTACAACTCTGTGTAAGGTCAGTTTATTTTCTTAGGTATTGATAATGATATCTTATATTTATACCTTTAGGTTTATCTTTAAGAACAGGTTGATGGCATTCCATATGATATCCTCTATCACAAGCATCACAGAATAACATAGTGGTCTGTAAATAATCATAAAATATGTCATATTCAGATACAAGTTTGGTTGAGTTTTGTTCAGTTTAGATGGTGGCATTACACTGGTCTCACTGATGTAAAGAGTTTTCAACATGAATTTAGGGCCTCTGGTTTTTCTGAAGTTAAAAACATATTGCACTATGCCGAAAAATTGACATCATGATATCTACTCTGCATGAAAAAATGCTTATAACAATCTGGAATATTAGACGTTTTATCACTTCCTCATTTAAGCAGTTAATGTTATTTAATAGTAGACAAACCAGATATCAAACTTTTATTCTACAAGTGACACTGTAGCTGAAAATAAGTGTTATCAACTATGGAAGTTGATGACCAAACGCAACTAGGCTGCCTCTGGGCTTAGTTCTGCCAATAACTTATTACTTGATCAAATTAAAGGATGGATTACCAAACTTACAGCATCTTCACCACGATCACAGACGCAACAAGATTTACAATCTATACATTGCCAAACACCTTTATATGCTTTCTTTGCTAGTTTTGGTGAATACTTCATACAGGAGGGATGAGCTGAAAAATAAGAAACAAAATACACTCTTAACATCCTTGAATTGAAGCTTCAGGGTTACAAGAAATATGAAAAAAAATCACGGCACAATAACATATAGACACTATCTAACTTAACTTCACATAGGGTTGTATTCAGATGGATGACATTTTTAATTCCAATAGGAACTTAGTTGTATACTTTTAGTTCTGGATTTTTTAAAAAGTTAAATGGGGTAGTTTTTACCTGTTGTTTTACAATCTTGACACACAAGTAACTTTTCAGGTTTGCCTTTAGTATTTTTACTTGAATCTAATTTACAATAACTACAAACAGCATCCCCATCATTTGAATTCTTATCAGAGCTTTTCATTCTTTTACCCACACTAAATGGGTCTACCATTTCAAAGTCTGGTCCATGAGTTTTCTTGAATTTCTGAAAGAAAAGATGAATGAGGTCTTAATTCTACTTTTCTCTTTGGACTTTTGGAAAGAGAGCAAGCTATAAAAATAATATGTTGGATATTCCATTAATGTTGAAAAGAGAATGAATAAAAGTTATGTAATTAGGCCACTAAATGACACGCACCATTCTTTTTGAAGGAGGTCGACCCCTCTTCTTTTCCATTTCATTTTCGGCCGCACTTTCGGTTTTAACACTTGTTGCACTAGGTTTAGTTTTCGACGCAGGTTCTTCAGATTTTTTGCTTATTATGTAGTGACCATTGAAAAATAGTTTCTTCAATCTTTTGTTTTCTACTTCTCTGTTGAGCGCTTCTTCCAAGTGGGTTGAAGATAACTTTTCAGTGTCCTCGGATGCATTGGTCATTAGCCATTTTTCTATGTCACGGATGTTCGCCCCCCTTTCTCCGCTCGAGTTGTTGCGACAAATTTCGGATACGGCCTTCTGAATGTCTTGAATGAAAGCATTAGAATTAAGGATATGTCCTCCCATTGCACTCTTTTTCCATTTTGCAGCATTTCTGTAGCTTGTGAGACCTTTATATTCGACTTTAACAACAATTCGCTCATCTACCAATTTCTCTAGACTGGCCGTCGCTTCTTGTACACTCAGTCCGAATCTTCGTCGCACCATGTGGCAAATTCTGTTGAGGTCCGGACGGGCTTTCCTTGTTCTAAGTTGATCAATGGATGCCAAAATCCAATCTTTATGCTTTGTAGTCGACATCTCATAAGTTTTGTTATTCTTTTTCTGTCTTTTCAGTCAATTTGAAGAAAAATCACAAGCACCCGTAATTTTTTGTGTCCAAAATTTCTCCGCAAAATGTCATCTGCGCAAGCGTAGTGGGTCATTATAGTGCATTGTGGGTAAAATTTTGACGGTGATCTTTGTACAAGTATGTCAAAGACGCTCGATTGATTTTGAAAGGACGAATTTCGCTGAATTTTCTGTATGATAATGATATATATGGAAACATTTTTCAAAAATTTATTGACAATTGAAATAAAAACACGAAGTCTACTAAGTTATCGTCTTTCAAGACTTCATAATTTATACCCGAAAAATCTCATTTTCATACATGAACAGATGTCTTAGTGATCCAGACTGTAGCTAAGATTATCTAGACCGACCTCATTACCTGTACCATCAAAATTGCCTTATAAAGATGAGAACAGAAGACAACTCGAAAATTATACCTTTTAGATTTCCATTTTTATGTAATTTACCAAAGTGTAGAGTCTCTTATTTGCCTCTCATACGTATGTGAAACCTAATGGTATCTCAGTTTGGAATGTGGGAAATTTAGGGCCAAAATTGATAATTATTTGAATATTCAGATATTTTTGCCAGAAAGTTCAGATTGCATTCATGCAAAGTTTTTGTCTTCTTTTAAATTTTCAAAACCAAATTGTGTAATAGGTGACAATATCTATTTAAAAATAAATCTATTTCTACATCTAACACACTGGATTGCTAGAGATATGTATGGGTTTAAGTTTTGTTCAAATTAATAAAATCTTTATTAGACAAAATCATATATGGAAAATCCTGTAGGCAGAAAATTATTTTTGAAGGATGTCATATTATTGAGTGAAACAAGTCAAATTTGAACTATTTTGCTTGTGACTGAAAATTTTATTTTTTGATAGACCATTTGTTACACTCATGCCAGAGTGCCATATTCTCTTCCAATCAAAATTATACAATTGATTATGAAATTCACAGTAAGGATGATGGTACCTTAGTCCTTTCTTACCTAAGTCAATCAGTATTAATGAAATTTCAGCCTTCAAATCCATGTGTGTCTAGAATTATCTGCGTTTAAAAATTAAAAAAAAAGACTTGTCTTTTCTATAGCTCTAGCCTATATAGAAATACAAAGTGAGATACCTTGAGGGAATTATGGAGGATTTTTGTACATTTCTAGTATTTCTGTAGACTATTTAAGAATATTCAAGACTAAAATTAACCCCTGAACATGGCCAATTTGTCCCTTTAAAATCAGGAAATTAACAAGACATTTAAATAAAAATTCTTTATTAAAGATGATAAATATAACCATAACATAACAAATATATTCATAAATATATCATGATTTTTAAATTAAAAAGATGGAGCACAATCTCCTAATATCTTAACATAGAGAAAAAGTAATTTTCAACAGTGTTTTTTATTGCTAACCATACAGTATGATAACTTTGACACTCTGAGGTCAAAGTAAGCTCAAACACATGTTAATGAAGAAAGGGAAATAAAAAAAATCTCAATAGATCTAACAATCGATATTTAATTTAATGGTGCTTTCTCTGAATTTAAAATTCAACATTTTTAAGATTTCAGTAGTAAGATTCTTCTCACAGAAACTTCTCACACTATGTAATTTTCAACTTTCCATTCTCTCATTATTGCTATTCAAAAATATTAAACTCTTAAAGAACTTCATATACAACACTTCTTTTTCTTTGGACAATAACAACAAGCCCTGTAATAGATTACATCAATTCATATAGTCACACTATCATGTTCTGATGCCTGTGCCTGTGCTTTCGAGAGTCAGCCCGGTGTCTGCTTTCACCCCCTGATAACTATCATGTGAAATATTTCAAGTCATTATATCAATAAAAAAGATAGAATTTATTGCATGTAGAATATCAACAGCAAAAATATCAGCATAAAATTTCACATTAAATTTTTGTTGAATTGTGGGGGGGAAACCGACAATCTGAATATGAAAAGTTCTAGGGATATTTGAAACTGAGCTCAGGAAGAGTAGGTAGAGCAAATATTTAAGAGTTTCATGTCCTTCTTAACTCAAATTCACATGTACTTAACCTAATGATAATTTGCCCAAGAGATGTTTTTTCACTACTTTTTAATTGAATTAAATTGAAAGGACTAAATACAACATACCAAGTTGGTTTGTTGTTTAAAACATGTACTGATGTTCTATGATCTGGAAGAGAAAAATAAAATCATTCACACACTGATAGATGAGTATCTTTAAGGTAATTCCACAATTTTTCAAAATGAAAGTGACATATTATCATTTGAAAGTACATCACTTGTGAAAATGATAAAAAACCTGTGGTATAACTTATCTCAAATTGTTGAAATCAAGCAAAAGTTGCATTAATGTAATATTTACACCATGTGTAAGGATAGAATGGGTCGTCTTAGCTGCAACAAGTAAAACATAGAATGTACACATGATTTGATAGGGACAATCATTCGAGCCTTGTATTGCCTTAAGTAAGGGTATGTCAATGGTATGTCACTATTTACAAATTAAGATAAAAAGTTTTGACTTTACCTTCATGACATATTCTGATACAGGATTTACAGATCCCTACAAATAAATTAACATTATTAAGAAACAACAGTTTTATGGATATAGTCTTATGTGTATTATTTGAACACAAAGTTCTCAAGTGATAAACATTAACATTATGTTTATCACTGGTAACTAAATTAGACAACATATACATTAACATCACAAATGGCTATTAGACAAATCTTTTTATGATCTAAATATGATTTGCTAAAATTGCTGTATTTATCTAAGCAACACAACATATGATTTAATCATAATTCTTTACAGAATTTTAGAATCATGTAGTAAAAACAGCATCTTCTAAAGGCACTTTCATAGGAGATAAAATTATGCATAAATTTATCGAGAAACTTACAATTAAATTTACAATCTTGACATTTATAGTAATCAACTATATGGTCTTCTCCTTCTTTATATTTCTTAACAAAACATGTTGGTGGATTATCACTTTCATATTTCATACAGTTTAATAACACAATCTCAGATCCTGGTTTCTAATAGAAACAAAATAAACAAATAATACAATTGGATTAAGCCATTGTTCATTAATTCCAGCGTAGATTTCTTCCCTTCCGACCTATATAAAGCACCTCAACTCATGCTCAAGAATACAAACCATTCAAACATCTCCATACATAATTTTTTGAAATAAAAAAGTCTTTGACCTCAGAAAGTTGCAAAAAGCAGCTCTGGATGTTACATGTTATTATAATGCATTATATAATCTAACATATATAATGTTATTGTGAGCCTGGGGAAATCTACATCTAAATTAGACTGTTACCATTTCACACTGTAAAACTGGTTTCTCACACCATCGTGTTCTTCTAATACCTTCATATATCCTACCATTCTCTAGTTCATCTATTATATTTTTTATTTCATCTCCACCTTTCACTTTACACATGGGACTAAAATACAAACATTTCTGTTGAGAGTATACAACTAAGTGCGATTGAAGAAAAAATATGATTACTAAGGGTTTCACAAGTTCTGCAACATACTGGGCTAATAAAATGGGCAGTGAGAAGAGAAATCTGTCCACTCTTTTCCATTGCCAACTGTCAAGGGATCAACAGCAGCATGAGGTATGAGTATGGGCAGATCTCTTGACATCAATCTTTCCTGTATCCATTTAGAGCACTATAGGTAAACCATAAATTTCCCATGTTAAAAAATGTCAAAAATGGATGTAGTTATACTTAAATAATGAAATGTTTTTTTAATTTGAAAATTTCAAAATAAAGTGTATTTACCCAAATATATAAATAGTTTTGTCAGTATATTCTATGATCTCATCATGTCTTTCTAACATTGTTCTGCTCAATAAATCTTGTAATTTCTTCATACTGTAAAAATACAATTTACATAAAAATATGGTATCACCAATAACCATTTCAGTCGTTGAATGATAGCCATAATAAAGTTCTTTTCTCCACAGAGATGTTTCTGTAAGCTTACCACTGACTGTTTCATTGCTGAAACATCGGGTGTACTATTTAAAGCAAGAAAAACACTTTTAAAAACTAAAATACCACCTCGCATCTTCTCCAAATATTCATGAATAGAAATTAAATCAAATGAAAACCAACCTTTCCTCTGGTTGAAAAATAAAATCTTGTAAACGTATATTTTTTTCCACAATATAGACTGATACTGAGACTGGTAATATATATAAACTAGGAATCTTCTCTGTTAAATATCTATAAAATATAACATATTATACCTGTTTATACAGACATTTTCAAATTGACTATAGATATCGAAATTTTACTTAATTTTGTCAGATTTATTATTATCATTGTAATATTAGGACTGTTGTAGTTAAGTATAATAATATATAAAAGCTTTATAAATTGAAATACTTATTGTATTGGTTGTATGTTGTTGGTTGAATTCCACTTTACATATGCCCTTTAATTTTGAGATAATATAAAAAGTTCTTTTTTATAAAAGCATTAACTGAAATATTGTTGTTTATATAGAATACCTGTCATAGGCTTGTGCTACTAAGTGTTGACAATTATTATATTCTGTAGTTAGTTTCTCAATTTCTGTATTTAAATGTTCAACTTTCATGACATCTGAAATACACACAAACAATTATTGTACAAGTTTACAAAACAATGATTACACAAATATTCATTTACCAACAAATATATTCTTTCTATATGTCTAGCTTAAACGGTTGACTAGTAAATGTAATCCTTTTCAAATCATTACCACAAATTTTTATATTTTAGGAAACCAATAATAGCATGCTTGTTGTTGAAATCTTTAGTCATGGCAACTGGTATGTCAAACTGATAAATACATACACTTGTTGACTAAGTTTGAGACTTTAAATTGTGTGTCCATTCTCAAAGGTAGTATCCTTTTAATTACATACCACTAGTATTTTCATCTATTGTTTTCTGTTTTTCTTGCTCTAACTTCTTCCTTTTCTTTTCGTATTCATTTTTTAAAGACTTAAAAAAAAATTACAATAATGATGTGATTAAACTAATAGCTTTCAAATAGAAAATAGAAATAGAATTTTGACACAAAATCATCAGATGATTTTTTAATTTCATCTGCAAAGAATAACAATATGCTATTTGTGACTGCATTAGTAGTTTGCCATATTCCTACATCACATATCAATTTCTAAATTTCTATCAAATGCCAATGAATTCAGATAAATGACTTTCTCACCTGAAAATATCTGCCATGATCTGCTAAACTTTTCTGTTGATGTTCTAAAATCAAAATGTTTATTGGTAATGCATCAATAATAATACTAGTGTTATTTTTTAAATATTCCTAACTATATTCCTCCTCCTTTATTATATGCCTGAATTTCAGTTCAACTAGTTGAACTGTTGATAAGAATCTATAAAAACTTACTACGGAATACAACCTCTACTGTTTCTAATTCTTCTTGTGGTTGATTAAGTGTATTCTGTCCTGAAGAACTAGTTTCAACATAAACTTCTTTCTGACCTAAGTCACAACATTCTCTCATCGAAACTACAATACAGTAAACAGAAATTCATACATCATGTATCATTCTGATCATGAAATGCCAGGTACAATTACTTATCTATGTGATAAGATCAATATGCCATATGTGCATCATTTGCAGCAAACAGAGCCAATGTTTATTGTGGCATCATAACCATGATTTTTGCCTCACTGAATAGGGGTAAACTGGGTTGGAAACATCACAGTTGCTATCTTGATCTCTGTCTCTGGCAAGCATCTAACACATGAATACCATGCATATTCCACAATAGTTCCTCAGACTTCAATGAAAGGCGGAGAAACTGGGTTTAAAACATGAGTAATATCTTATTTTCTGTCTGGATGGAAGCCTTTACTTGACAAAGCCAATGTTAGATAGAAAGTATTTAACTCACTAAGCTGCCATGGCTTTTCAGTTCAAAATCTGTTAGTCTATTTTATGAAAAGAAAACATATTACCTCTCTGATTACAAACTTCTTCATAATATTTTAACTCAGATCTTTCTTTATCTTTCATTATATCCTCTAAAAATAAATGGTATGTTCATATGTATCATTGTAATAATAAAATATCAAACAAAATTATCTATATTGTCTTCATATCCTTCAAAAGTTTATATTAAAACCAACCCTGCTTTTCATTCTTTAATATAGATTTTTCCTAAATATAAAATAGCTATCTTACTTTCTTATTTTCATAAAATACCAAGAAAAAGTAATTTACCTATTAGACTATCAAACTGACGATCATTATACAGATTTTCATGTGTCAGTCTTGTATTACAACATGGACAAGAAGAATTTCTATCAATCCATTCTCTTATACATGTATCACAGAATCTATGGCAGCAACTAGTGGTAACAGTTTTCTTCAAAATATTCATACATATGGTACAGTTTATGTAGTCTTCCATAACACTCATCTAAAAAATTAATAATACAGTAGGTTACATAGCATTTTGCAGATCATATCAGTCTTTTTGCATTACTTGAGCCTTGATATCAACCATTGCTCAACAAATAATATTATTTATAAAGTGTCAGGTAAATAGGTAACAAAGAGTTATAATATACATCAATGGCCCTGCATACAACTATACAAGCCTTAATTTCTTTTTAGCCACCGCTGCTGTTTGCTTAATTGTTGTTAGAGTCGCTTAAATATTGGGATATCAACTTCATGTACAATATTGAAATGACAAACAAGTATTAAATAAATATTGTCAGTTTCAGATAAAAAAGAAAGGAAAGGCTTGGAAAACAATAATAGCTATGATAATGATAACTAAACTTGTTTGGTTTTTTTTACTTACTGGAACAGTGTCAACAAATTTAGAAGCCATCATTAACGAAAGGATTAAACTCTATTAATTGTATTGGATTTGTTTTTGTATCTATTTTTATATTTTGCTCATCATGAATCTTGTAAGTTAAAAATAGCAAGATAGCCCAACCCGGATGTCTATCGGTTGTTTTTTTTTTTGGTTACGATTTGTATTGATAGAACGTACCCATTCGATAAAATGACACCTCTTTGAAGCTCTCCATAACTGTTCAGTCAACTGCAATTAATGGGTCTAAAAATGTTACTTTTCTTGAAATAAAAGATACATTGAAATCAGTAATTAATACGTCAAAATATTGTAAACAATTATTGAAATAAAATTGTTTTATAAATTTGTGTGTCTCGTCACTATCCAAGAAAGTAGGTACGTTTTGTGAAACAAATGTGTAACCAGATAAATTGGCTAGGAACTTCCGGCATAAGATATTTTCCATAACGATGCTCATTAGAGTCTTTATCCCAAGTTTTAAGAAAGTAAAGGGCCCTCAGACATATACGGTACGCTTTACTGAGCAGTGTTCACACTGATTTTTATGTAGAGTATTAGGCTGGCAGTTGACTGTTGGACAAAGAATGCTAGTAGTAGTGTTCGAATGCAATGGGGGCGTAATAGACATAATAATGCTACTTATGTCATAAGTTATGATAGCTACAACTAAAAAATAGATAACAGTAAGACATTTTAATGGTTAGAACCCTTGACACTAACACTGCATATTTTGCCAGTCAGGAATGCCAAGAAGTTTGAAAGTGTTAGTGTTGGGTAGGTTGTGAATGAGTTAAAAAGACTCCATTTGCAGTTTTTTTTATTGCAATTTCAATTCATTAAAACATTATAAATCTACTTCATGAATTGATTTTATAACCCTTGATCTTTTTCAGGTGTACACAATAGAAGTATGGAATTCAGGGAGAAAACAGATCGTAGAAAAACGATATTCAGAATTTGAAGAACTGAACAAAGAGGTAAAATTATCATAGGGCATCTGAATATAATTTTACAATTAATGATTTTAATCATGGTGTCATTTTAATTTTTTTTTTAATGAAGTAAATCTAAGCAAAATGTAAGGCATAGACCTATGTGTTTGACACTATGCTTTTATTTAGTGATTTTCTATTATTTCAGTTAAAGAAATTGATGGCTACTCCCTTTTTTCCTCCTAAAAAAGTTTTAAAATGGAACTCAAAGGTATTAGAACACAGAAGACAGGCTTTGGAAGCATATTTGAAGGTGAATTATCTTTATGTCTCATACTAGTATTCCTAGTCATTGATTATCAAGAGGAAAACTTTTTATAGGACATCCTAGTTGACTTGTAATTTTAGACGTTTAATGTATAGTTAAATTTACTATTTTTATTTTAGGCACTGGTTGAGAGAAATACTAAACCAATTATTTTATTAAATTTTCTGAATATCAAAATACCGTCAGATAGTACTGAGTAAGTTTTATCGCCAATTGTTTAAGTTTATTATTATTATCTTACCTTTACTGCATTCAAAGAGGTATAGTTTAAATATTTGTTCTACTAGTTGATGAGAGTTGATTAACAATTATCCATGGCAACATCCAATCTGTTATTTGATGAAAAATGAAAGTTTATTTGTTGTTAAAACAATTAATGGTTATTTCAGATCACTTGATAGACTGGGTAGACCTCGTAAAAAATGTCTTGTACCTGTAGTTGGTTTTCCAGATGATGCTTTTGTTAATGAGGATCCAGATAGTAAGTGTACTTAAAAGATGTTATAAAATCTGTGAAACTTTCAATTGTCAAGCAAAGATATTCATACATATCCGTGTCTGATTCTAAATATAAACCTGAATAGTCCAAGGTAGTTTGAATAGTAATCAACACAACATAAGTCAAGTTTCTATCAACTATGCTATTAAGTTAGTTTCTATTTCCTGTGCTTTTCATTCTTCCATAAAAAAAACTACAGTAGACTGCTTATGCTAATGTAAGACATTCATAAGATATAGTGCAGTGTAACAAAAGTTAATACAAATATGTATTTAATGCGATGGGATCCCAGATGGTTATCAATTTTTGGGGAAAAATAAGATTTTAATTGAGATGATTTGTTTTTTTATATTATGCATAAAATATATGTGGAAGTGAAAATGAGATATTTATTTGTTGCATATTTCAGGACCTTTAAGTTTTGCTGTTGTAGATGGAGTGTTAGATGCTATAAATACACCTTGTTATTCAGGAACATGTTCATAGTTTTTGGCATTAATTGGCTGTATGTGCATGATAATTGATATAATGGTATTTGGCCTTGAGTGAATGGGCAAGAGTTTATTTTAATTGAGTTAAAGTTTGGCATTTAGTAAATGTACTAGATCTTTTTTTAAAATTCTCCATATAATTATGTTTCAATTTGATGGGACAGTTGGTATATTCAATTAAAATAATGTCGCTCAAGATTGGGTAACCGTAATAACTAAATAAATAAAATGTTTATGAAACTGAAACTATATGTGCATCTGGGTCTAGTCCTGTTAAGTAATGGGATAAAGAAATGAATTTGCTTCTGAATGGGTTACAGCATAGTTTTATGCGTTGTGGACTAAACGGTTTTTAAACATTTGTTATTGTTGAGTGTATGTAAGATATTTAAAGTTATAAAAACTATTTATTTGTTGGTATATATGAAGTTATTAATTGTAATTATTTTATTTATACTTTCATTATATATCATAGCATTGTTCACATTAAAATATTTAAATTTCTGTTTTGTAACAGACATTTCTTTATGTATATGTCAGTTTCATAAGAGATCAGGCCCAATATTCTTGAAACAATCTTAGTGCTAGAATTCTAACATTGATTCTAGGACATCCTAGCGCTAAGATCGTTTTGAGAATACGGGGCCAGCAGTGTATTCTTAGGGGTCACTCAATAGGTGAGCCCTGCACTGTCGGGATTCCGACCAGACGTTCAATTAGTTGAACAGAGTTCAGATTAGGTGTACACAATTTAAAATGACGGAGAAATAATTATAGAAAAATTCTGAATGTGACATAATTGCTTCTGTACCGTGGGCCAAAAGTGGAACAGACAGAACTGTTCAATCGAGCACCAACACTATTACATAATCCGTAAATGGGCTTGATAAAATGCAACTGCAATTTTCTCAGGTATCATGTCATTCAATCACTTATCAAACAGTTGGGCTATAAACAAAACTTAGGAAAGAACAATTTATTAAATCAACATTAAAATACATGCTTGTAGAGTGATGTTAATATATTATATATACAAATATAATCCATAAAAACTTCAGTACAAATAGGTCAACTTGAATTTGAATACTCAATTTTCATGATGTAGCATAATTTTCAGAACTAAAAAAGGATCACCTCAACCATTATCTTGTCAAAGTAATATTCCGTGATGTTGTGAAAGACAATCATCTGTCATTGATTGACCTGAAAAGTTAACTTCTTTGAAATAGACTATATTTATGCTAATTATATCTATTGATATTCAGTTCATTTAAATATTTCTAAAAAAAACCCTTTCATGCCTTATCTTTTTAATGTACATGACCGATCATTTGAAATTATCTACTATCCAGTAATATTTCAAGCAACATGGAAATAGAGATAATTGGCCATAAACATTTATTAACATGGCCAATTCACTTCCAGAATAAATTTAGGCCTACTTTCAAAAACACTTTACCAATAGATATACATCTCAATATCACATAAAGAAATTCAACCTTTGACCTTGCCTATCTCTACCCCCTAAAATCAAACAAATAATTGTATACATCACTCTTGTGTAAGTTATAAAATTGAAAAGGTGCAATATATCCAATCAATAAAAAAAAAGTTCTATTCATAAAAATATAATAAAATGGGAAAGAAAACTGATGATCATGAAAAGGGGATAAAGTTATATCATTAACAAAGAGCCTATATACACTCATTGTTATTACATATAATATAAATATAACAATAAATTCAATAATAAATGGGTTTATTAATAGAATCTATAGATATTTATTATAATTTTAACTGCCAATGACATTTAATTCATAACAATACACAAGTACTGAAATAGTTTTTACTTTTTGTGCTACATTCCTTGGTGTGATTTGGATTACTTAGGTGGAATGTAGAATGATTTGAAGTGAGTTAATAGAGAGTCCAGCTAACACTACAATTATTAAATACAATAACTAATATAACACATCCTAATTATTATACATAGCTATACAATTATATCTTTATATTATACAATCAAATACAAATGTTCACTCTGAGCAACATGTATAGCCATTATACCAAACTAAAAACTGACATAATTTGAGTCAAAAAAAACAATTATCGTAAAAAGAAAAAAACAACTAAAAGTCACTCTATTTTGTAGTCTCACATACAAACACACTCTCAATGTACTTTCACACTATGAATAGTTGGATACAGGAAAGACAAGCTATTAGTAAATAATCAGAAAGACTTCATCTATAACCAATGCTAATATATTTTACTACAGGGTCAAGATCATTTATAAAACATTCCTCGAATATAAAGACACGGTTCAATCAAACAAACATGGCAGCTTGTGTTCTACAGGAATACCCAATCAGACAGAAACTGTTCAATTTAGAATCAAGTTATTTCACTAAAAAAATTTCATAACAAACGAGACAGTTCTCTCAGTAATTATGTATGTTTAAGCCAACATGGAAATCTGTTTTTTGAACATGAACATGGTAGGAAGGAAAAGAGTACTCAATAATCTCTAGGTTCTAACATTTCTCTGTCTTACTTCATTAGATTCAGCTGCATTTGTACTGGCTCTGAAATATAGTACCAAAAGGATGTAAAAACTTAAGGTGGTGCACAATAAGAAATGAAATGATTAAAATTCTACGCCCTACTTTTCTGCACTGGGCTACTAAAGGCAGACAATGTCAAGTAGTTTTTAACACGGACAATGGCAGTCTTCCATGTCGGCTCCGGACCTGCATGTTCATGTCGTAGAAAATCTCAGAAGAAGACTCTGGAAGCATTCAACACAGTACAAGAAAACTTTTGGATCGATTCAAACTGACGACATTCAATAAACTGTGCCATCATCTGCCATCAATTTTGGGGTGAGAATGGGAATAAACCATTATTCTGGTCAACAAAGTAACAAGAATAGATGCTGCTCCTTTAATCTTCTCTTAAAGTCAAATCATATTAAAAAAAAAATCACTCACCCTTTTACATTGGTATCATCATCATCAGAATTATCATCTTTACTACGTTTCTTTTCATAAATAAATATGATTATACATAGAATAATAACTTCAGCTACTATTCCTAGGAATGGCCATAATGCAGCTAATTTATCTATAAACAAGAAATGAAAACCCAATGTCAATCAGGAAAACAATAGAAAAGTTTCCTGAGCACTATTTTACATCATATATTTCATATAATTAAGCAATTTTAAGCTCAGACCAGTTATTCTCTTAAACTTAACCTTAGATGATGATTCTAATGCCCTAATCAACAGATCAATAACTGATTTAGATTTAAATTTTGAATTTGTCATCCACTCAGATTACTGTTTACTCAAATGCATTTATATGGAAGGTGGGGAAACCTGGCCAGCGCATGCATCAAGCACACTTTTATTAACCTACATGACTACAACAACATGATATACAAGTAGCAACATGACGCATATACCATCCTGTTGTTGACAGAGAACATGATATGCACTCAAATATGTACCGAAAATCGGTTTGCACACCATCAGTATTTTAAGCTATTACATTAAGGCACCATTTTTGTTATTTATGCTGATTTAAACTTCATACCATATAAACAGAATAAGTGCCAGCTCGTGTTCATATAGAGAGGAAAAAGTCTAATCCAGGTAACTGAGCTGGCTCGGCTCACTGGGCTGGCCAGTTACATATAACCAGGCCCAAAAGCAACATGTCTATCCCACATTCCTATTATGAAAATATCTTGTACATACCTTTAACTCTAACTACTATAGTACGATTAAAGGTACCATTTGCTATACCAGCGGCTACTGCAGCATGACACATGTATGTTCCTTTATCTTCAAATTCTATTTCTTCAATATATAATATAGTGTTGTCTACTCCACCATATGGTTTAAATACTATTCTCTCATTAGCCTCTAATATAACATCATCTTTCTTCCATGTTACATTGGCTCTAGGATATCCAAGTACTGCACACTTAATTTCTAATGGATCACCTTGGATCAGATTTTTGGATTTATCAAATTTCTTCACATATGGTGTAGCTGAAACACATCAAAATAACAAGTTTAAGTCATCCTTAGCTCATATTGAAACAATAAATCATCATTTATACCAGTTACAGAAAGGAAGGGACATTATAAACAGTTCAATGTTAACATTAAATGTCCTGCACTGAAATTACTAAAATAATCAAAGTCTTTCTACCTACCATAAAAGTTGACATCAATAGAAACATCAAAAGTACTGTTATTGGCCGATTGATCTTGAATCATCAGAACACACTGATAAGCATCAGCATCATCTCTTCCTGAAATTAGAGGCAAATGCAAGCTTGGTTAATGAAATGATTGTGTGCTTCAAATTTTGATCATTTCATGAGACCAGGTCATTCTATGTCAACTTTGACAGTAATCATTTTAACCATTCAAAACCAGTTAGAAGTGACCATTGCCATAACCAGGTTTTGTGATCAGCAAATGGCAATAGTTGAATTTAAGACAAGTTAAAAACTAGCATATCAACTTACTTGGTTTATTCAATACAAGAGTAAAATTAGATTCATAAATTGTGTACTTTGTTTCATGATCTTCAAATGTAGTCAAATCTTGATGATTCCTCTGCCATTTCTTTTGATATTTAACTGGATTATTATCAATATCTGGTACAGTAGGGTTACAGGCCAATGAAGCTTCCTCCATAGGATATTGGTAAACATCTTCTTTTGTTTCAACTACATATACAATAAAACAATTATTGGATAGCAAGGAAAATTTTTGAAGGCCGTCAGTTTGAATAAAAGCACTATAGAGAAGAAGTTAAGTACAATTTTCTCTTACATTTTAATGGATTGCTTGTCTTAAGCAGCTTGTGAAACAGTCATATAGGCCTATCCATCTTATGTGGTACTTGAGATGTAGGTACTAATGGTAAATTTTATAATAATAAATCATAATAGGACAAGGTAGACCATGGCATAACCCTAACCCTAGTTTGCAAGCATGCCACAAAAACTCTCTCCCTAAAATAGTTTTAGACTGAATTCATACACCTACCCTAAAAATAAATACTTCAGAAGAGATATATACAAATTAGTCTTATTTGAAGTCATGCATAAACCCAAGTTGATCTAGATAAAAGAATGTGTATATACCTTTGAAGACCTCAACATAAATAGTAGATGATTCTTGTCCAGCAATACATCTATATTCTCCAGAATCTGACAGAGATGAAGTTGCTTTAATGGCTTTTTTTGTAGTGGTCCTTTGTCCTCCAGCTGTACTACTCACAGCATTCACACTAAACCCTAGATCTTCAACCACTTGACCACCTTTTTGCCATTGGACAGATGTACCAGTATCACCAGTAAATGTGCAGGTGATGTTAATCTGAGCAGGTTCGACAATAAATATGTTTGCCGCTGCTGGTTCAATACTTGGAGCTAGACCATAACCTGAAAAAATTGTCAAATATATAAACGCATACAGTGCAAAAAGTTCAAATATGAATCAATGGATGAGTAGAAAATTCTAATGAGTCAGCTTTTCAGTTCACAGCAAATATACAATACTGCTATTCCTATCCAACATCCAAGTACATCTAAACCCATCCAGGCTTGACATATTTGTCTGAATGTAACCCAACCATAGTAATGATAATGGAAAACCAAAAAAAAGTCTACAACAGCTGTATTTTTAATGTTTAGAAAAAAGTGAGTTAAAATGCAACACAAAACATTTATTTACTTCTGAAAGAAACATTGACCTATTTTAAGCAATAAAACCAGGTCAATGAATAAACATTTATTCTCTATATTGTGTTACATATAAACTGGTAAGTTCTGGTCAAAACACGATAAGCTCGCATGAGCAGCCAACTTTATACTGATTGAAAGAAAAATGCGTAAAACAGCAACTCAATTGTTAATTTTAATCCACCTATTTATCACAACTGACACAAAGCTGGAGGCACTGGAGACAAATAGCTTATGTCCCTACTTATATCATGCCACTACCTTATCATTTTATTATACTACCAAATAATTTATCACTATACTTTATAAAAGCCATAAATTAACCAAATTACTAGCACCACACAATACAGCAAATAGTTTATAATAACACACTAATTATATATGTCACTCAATTGTAAGTAATACATCGAACTTCGGACCGTTTTTCTAAATCCTACCCCAAAAAAGTATAGATGTCAGTTTTATTAATGTTTTCACACTTAAAAGTATGGAAATATCAATAAAGAGATATATGGAAAAATATTTTGTTGGGATTGTAATGAATTTGGATTACTTAGTAGGCCTACATAGACTGCATACATTTAGTATTATGTTGGATATTGTAAATGAAAAACACCAAATGATGAAATTGCTTTGCATGACTAGCTGATTATCAACTCTTCAAAACCTTTGTACAATTGTTATCCAGTATGACATCATTTAGACGGCTTAAAATGGCAGCCTTAATTTGCATTTGATCTAATGAAAAGCATTTTGAAAATAAAAAAAATTCTTTGTAGAGTGCCACTGCAGACTAATGCCAAAAATGACTGCAAAAGAAGGGGTCAAAATCAATCATTTCTAGTTTCTTGCAACATTAAAAAAAAGTTTCGAACACATTGACAGCAATGCTGCTATCCTCAAACATATATAACAAACTGTGTTTCTTTTTAGCTCTTTCTCCAGGCAGCTGTACATACCAACCTAACAGTGACCAACCATACAAAAAGTCTTACATTACAACCTATACCTATAATTCAGGCCTAGATTCTAGAATCCTGGATCTACCTTAAAAAAATAAATGTCATCGACAAAATACTATGCTTGTTAATGTAATCTATGAGAAATTCAGTACAAGTAAGTTAATCTTTCCTATTATTTCAATTACGCATATAGGTTTAACGACGATGGGTCATTGTCCCAGATCAGCTGATCGGAAAGGCTTCGTGCCAATGAGAAATAGGCCTCTCCAAATGAAATGACGAAATGGAAATATATGTTTCAACTTGTTCGAAAAAAGGACTAAAAATCTCTCTATAAATACTTACAACGTGCAACCAAAGTAATGGCTACTAAAAGACTAATCATCATCGATGTTCTCGCCATCCTGAGATATTCTTAAATCGTAATATCTCACAATGGCAACACAAAATTTATACCCTCAGTTATTCGTCTTCTCTCACAAAATTCAACATGGACGATGTATTATAATATAGGAGCGCATGCGCATTGTAATTCGACCTTGCGGTAAAAAAGTTATGGTCTGTATCAATTAACTGGTCGTAAATAAAATGATCCTTGCTCTGTATTAAATAGACGCAGAAAGGTTGTTGGATTTCGTAATTAATCTGGTTATATGCGTTCTAAAATATTTCCACTAAAAGATTTAGTAAAACCGTTTTAAAAAAAAATGTTTCATGAATAATTTTGCCGAAAACTTTTAAGTAAAGATTGGCATAGAATTAGGCTACCTGCTGATTATTAATTCTATATAACGATAAGCCAAACTTTTACATTTATCTATACTAGTACAAAGCAAATGTTTTGCTCAAATACTGTACCACTTGCACAATTTCATTTTTTAGGCTTATTAAAACTACTTTTGGAGAGCAAAAATTAAGTACATGTATAAGTCTATAGGCTGCGATTCTACAAATTCTCTAAGAAGTCGATCATGTAGGCCTGATACATGCTAATATTAGGCCAGGGGAGGGGGAGTGGAAGTAAAATATCCGGATCGGGAGAGTGTCAGTGGGGTTGGTGGCATCTTGAAGGTCATGTATTTCATCTTCATCCTATACCTTGTCTTCAATGGCACACTTCTTTGTTTTAAGCCAGCGATTTGATTAGTTTGTACGCCAACGAATACAGGCGAATATCAGAGGCCTCGATGTCACACGTAATTATTTTTTTTACAGTCTTTGTGTTGAGGGCTGAGATTGATTGTATTCGCTTGCCGACAGTCCAAACAAATTGATGCATTCACACACTTCGGTGAAACAATAAAGTGGGCATTGCAGTCAAAGTATAAGATGGAGACGTATATTTTGACTATTGTAAAGATGGGTTCGTCGTGGATCACGGAAGTAGTCCTGGAGGATCAACATTGATAGATTGAAACTAATATCAATATTGGGATATAGGTGTGTCCGAATTTTTCCGAAGGGTGGGTTAGGCTTTCATGATCTATATAAATCACTAACCAAATCGTCTACCCCATACCATGCCTATACGTTGTCTTTTTTTAGGAACAAAATTAAGGAGATAACGGCTGACTAAGCCCTTCTACAGCCTTTTTAACAAATGATTAGATGCCACCGGAAATATGATAGCATTTCACAATATCTAAAATTAGAGCCAAGTATTCATAGGAATTTGCTTTGTGTCCGACCTGATATTTTTAAATTTATTCGTTAAATAAATAAAGGCCTCAAAATAATTTGAAGCGTTCCAAAATATGAAATGTTTGGTTTAGAGTTGTCTCCCTTGATTATTGAAAAATTCTCTTTTGTAATTTGTGATAATTACCTCCCCTATCATGAAATAAATTTGGACCTGATAAACTGGACCTAAACATTAGAGAAACTATTATGCCCCCGCAGGGTTCAAATAGGCCTATATATATTTCATCAGAAAATATCGGGTCTTAAACTGAAAAGCGTCTAAATAATGACTTATTTTCCTTAAAACTTCCCGACCGGGGAAGGTACCAAGAACCTCTCGTAATATCGCACTTTCGGTGCTCATACCCCCCCCCCCCCCCCACCCACACAGTTCAAGTTTGAAAGATGTTATCACACATCTGCAAACGGAAATTTATAATGAATTTAGTATAAATTTGTGTGCGGCTGTTTGATTTCACAGCGAAGAGATATTTTAAAATTTTTATGGCTTTGATCAAGCTAAAACAGCAAGTATCAGGTGTTAATGAAGACAATTTTTCCTCCGAGGAATTTTCTATACTTTGATTAAAAATACATGTATAGATCATACGTTCGATCAGCTGGATTGTCTTAAAGTTTCATGTTTGTATGACATCATAGGCGAGGGCGAGCTTTTGTTACACAATAGTCGGTGACAATAATGTGATTATTTGTACAAAGGTACAGCTTACTATTAATCAACCAAAAGCACCACAATATCTATTATTCATCTTGATGGAAAAACATCATTACTTTCTACATTAATTGGGTTTGTTGCCACGAAACCATGCAATTTTAATAAGGTGGCTATAATGCCATTCAAGGGGATAAAATACATTTACTCGTATAAATTGGTAGTATTCAATTTTATCTTCCCGTGTATATTTTTTCGAATTATTTTTAGTCATTTTTTTTAAATTGTCGTCTACCACTAAGAGAAAGATGTATGGCAAGGAAATAACCATTTATTTTGTTGTGATTTGACCAATTTGTACTTATTGCAAAAACCCACTGTTATGGAAATCCTACCTGGTATAGCGGAAATAACCCTTTTTCGATGGTCAAACCTTGGAATGTGTCAATCTGATCTTACCAGAAGGAAAGGGGCGGCGTATTAAACTATATTAGGGATACACTAGACATTGCATTTGGCAGGCATTTTGACTCAAGATCTTGTACATGTATTATATTTAATCCCCTTCGAAACAGGGACTGCGCATACTGTTTCTGGCGAGGTAGGACTTACACTTCCTGTATATCTGGCCATTTGTTTGCCAACTCGACACACTTTTCGGAGTCAAATAGCAAGTTTATTTTTTCATATTTATTCATAACTTAATGTCGAATTAAACCAAATAATTGCTTGATTGCTTGATAAAAATAGATATACTCGCATATAATATATTCTGTTGTCTGAAGACATCTATATTAAATATAAAAAAAACTCGCGTTAACTACTCTTTCCGATGTTTTTTTCCCCACAAAATTATTACTTTTACAGCAATAAATGGTGTAACCACGGTACAGTTCCAGGCAGAATGGATATAATTGAGTTAAAACTTTATTTTCAATAAGATATCCGGATCCTCGATCAAACGTCTGCAAATATCTAGTAATTTTGTATGTATCATTTACGCATACATTATAGGTTATCAACTTTTAAATATAAATGTTAGATGTAAACCGTTTTTGAAGGATAAACAGCAGTGTCAATGCTTCAAGATGTTTTTTGGAACATCTAAAAGCTTACTGTGTAGAACATAAACTGTTGCTGCAGAAAACAAAAATGTTGAAAACATCTCAAATCATTGCTGTAGGAGATGTTAAGAACGTCTTAAAGATTTTCTGAAGGGAGATGATGTTCAGAACATCATTGACTGTAGTAGAAAGATGTTGGGAACCGTTTCTGAAGGGAAATGTTGTTCATCATTAACTGTACCAGGAAGATGTTGGGAACATCGTAAACCCTTGCTGTAGGAGATGTTAAGGACATCGTAAACCATTGCCGTAGAAGATGTTTAGGACATCTTAAATCATTGCTGTAGGAATGATAAGAACGTCTTAAACAGTTTCTGAAGGGAGATGATGTTCAGAACATCATTTACTATAGTAGGAAGATTTTGGGAACATCATAAACCGTTGCTATAGGGAGATGCAAGGAACATCGTAAACGATTGCTGTAGGAGGATACAAGGAATATCGTGAAACGTTTTTGTAGGTAGATGACATCATCGTTAACTGTTGTTGTAGGAGATGTTTGGAACATCGTAAAACGTCGTTGCTGTATGATATAAGAACATCCCAATTCATCACTGTAGACATGCTTAGAACGTCTTAAATCGTTGCAATGGGATAATGCTGTATAAAAATATTAGAAACAGCGTAAACCTTTGCTGAAGAATGAGAACATTTTAAATTTTTGGTGCAAGGTGGTGGATTTTTCGGAACATGAATCTCTGCTGTATTAAGGTTTTTTTGCAAACCATAAAAGAAACATCGTAAACTCGTAGATTAAATTAACCTCCTTGACAGGAAACTGATTTTTAACGATTTTTGCTTTGTCAGATAGGGTTACTCTGAAAGAATTTCAGGCACTGCAATTTGACCTATGTCCATAGACCATTTTCCATGATGATAAACTAATTAATACGAGCGTGATACATGTCAACGATTGCAATAAGGAATAAAAGACAATATTCAGAATCAAAATCGTAAAAAGACGACTTAGAGACTGATCTCTATGATACTGTACCTGTGACACGAACTTGGAATGTTTTTTCCTGATCACCAGAAACACATCTGTAGTTTCCAGCATCATTAAAATGTGATTTGTCTTTGACAGCAGTTACTTCCACTATATCTTGATTATTGTCATCAATATATGCCTTATCATACAACACAAAGCCTAGATTTTCCACATTTTGATTATTCTTAAACCATTTTATAGACACCGAGTCACTCTGGTACATGCATGATAAACTGATTTTCTGTCCCACAGCAACATCTAATACCCTGGATACAGGTTTCGTTGTTAGAATTTGGCCTGAAAAATAAAATAAAGCATGATGAATTAATGACATTACGACCATAAAGTTATAATATTATCTGAGGTGGTAATTTTTTACAAGCAGCTGAAGCCCATGAATGTATGCCACACGACATGGATATACTCATTGTGAGATTCTGTGTTCATGGAATACTGCACATATCATGTAATGCAAACCTACAAGGCATGTGCATCTGAACACAAGGACTTAACATGTGTTCTCGGTGATCCTCTCATAATATTTGTCCAGAACACTGGCAGTATGGTGGGTTATCAATCGTCGATCAGCCATCACCATATCATGCAACCAGATTACAGTTGCTGTTGATGTTTAAGATCTTCCTGGACGTTGGTTATCCAGACTCTCTTTGCTGTCTCAGAAGAAAAGTAAGGGGAAACATCTTCGTCAGCATGCATCTGTATTAGAGTTAACTCTTCCGTTGCAGGTACTTGATTACTGCCCTAAAGCCAGTTTTGTCCATCCCTAGTGGTTTCAATGGGTAGCATAACAGTTACTATTCTTCATTAAATGTTTCTAGTTGTTGGTGGCAAAAATTTGTTTCAATCTGATGGAGATATCTGTTTTGGGCTTAAAACGTTTGATCTTACCCACGTATATGGTTAAAATCTGTCTTATCACATGTGCATTTCTGAACAGCTCTACATCTTGTGGAAATCTACATTATGACCGTTTAGACACGATTTTGAAATTGATACTTTCAACACAGAATTTTAATTTCATTTTACCCCAAACTCGCTGCTGTCGAGTTACATGCACTTGACTTTTGAATATTTTACTTTGTTGTGGTTCATTTATAAACTATCTTGGCTAATATCACTGAAAACTTCTCATTTATAACTGATAACACGAATATCATGGCAATATCTTTTGTGAATATTTGAAACGATATCACGTGAAACGTACGGCATATACTTGGATAGGGATGATATATGAAGCGTAAGCCTGATGTATTTCAGAGAATGTAGAATCATGTGTTCCATTAGAAGACAACTTACATGAATCAATAAAGGTCAATACCACTTGTGTTAACTAATGCGACCAAGATTAACACTATGGCAACATGGAGATATAGCTGACCCCATTCCCAAATATATATTATGTAAATCAGGTCCTAAACAGTTGACTGATCCGGGATCTTTTGGTTTATTACTATCGATCATTCATTTTGATGAAATTAACCACCAAATCAAGCTAGCCATTGCAGATACTGACAAGTCATTTTTGCATTCGACTATTACAAACAAATGCTATGAAACCTTTCCATGTGTCATTGCACTTTGCTTATGTTTATGCATATGATTCTTTGAGTTAACACATCAAAGCATACTATAATTGCTTACACAGCATTGCAATGTTCGAATACGGAAGACACGAACATAAAAAGAAATGATATAATAATATGGTAGTATTTTCTAGATATAGTCAAGTAGAATGTCAATGTATAATGTCTATTGATCTCTAATATAAACTCGCATGGCGTCTCACCTATATGAAAATTTCTACTTACAGTTACTAGTGGTTAAAAACGCCAGTAATAATCTACATAACCATTGAAGAGAGTACAAATCCATTATCATATACTTATTGCTGTATTTCTTTATACATCCATTGTTTGCATTCAATACTTTTTACTATTCACACGCTGACAGCCCAGCAATTTTCAATATCGTGACGTAATATCCGCAAAAATGGTTCCACAACGCGTCTGTAGAAATAACAAATCCCGACTGAATTTTCGAGGCTTATAACGAGCCTATTAATCAGAGCAAAACGCAGTGTGGATTGAAGGACGAATCGATATTTAGTTTCGCTCCATATAGCCAAATTGTTACATCTCTTCTCCAAGTGTTCATAGATTAGATAGAACCAATACTATCTTAGATATTGTACTGTAGGACAGACATTAGTTGCTTCAGTCTTCAAACACAATGTTTCGATTTTGACAATTTCCTTATACGATGAACATTAAAGAAGTCTGATTAGAATTCAAGTTGTTGATTTATTCCATGTGAGCCAGTGATTCAAACTGATTACATCAGCAGTTTTTGTTTGATCCTTGTGAATCATAGTGTTAATCATCCTTTTGGAGACAAACTGTCTCAAAGACGAACAATTGAAGGAGATTTCTTTTCATGCACGAAAAAACCATGATTTTTCTATCGGTTCCTGTTAATACTTCCATCTATTGTAACTATCTCTGATTAAAAAAGGGAGTAGAATAAATACACTCTTTATAAAAGAATAGAGTGTATGCATTAGGGCAACTATTAGCACTGTAGGCATTTCATGTTCCCTTTTCAGAAGCATGGTATCTACAAAAATCTACTGAAAAATAGAATGGCAGAGGGTTGACAAATTTGAGCTAAACGTAAAGGTGGACACATCAAAAGTTACAAGTGTTGCAGACGTACTGCAAATTGAAAATGCCAGTGGGTTAACAAATCCGTTCCAAATGTAAATCATTTTTATCAAAGATGATTGGAACCATAAGATTTGTAGGTGTTTAGGAGAGACAGCATTAGAATGACAAGTGTCTTTAGAGACTCACGAAGTAGTGATATTTGATGATTCAAAGCATGTACAAATCCAAATTCAAATACATGCATGTGTGTCTTCTAGTTCCTTAAAGATGAACACTCAAATGCAAACAGTATACACACATTTTAGAAGGGTTTACAAAATCGAATACATTGAGCAGACCTTGAATGGTCAAAAATTAAATACCAAGTATCAGTACAGGGATGTACAAGTCAGATTGCAAATAGCCTGATGTTACAAAAGATTGAAAGGATGTCGGGGAAGGTTGAACAAAGCTACAAATTCTTTGAACTTCGTAAGGTTTCCACATGTCAAAGTTACCTGCACCATCCTACTTTTGAAAGCCCATTGTTGTTAGTGTGAGCGGTTTAACTGTCTAGAACAATAGGCCTACAGAAAGAGAAGAGCAATCAAGTACTGGGAGAAACAGATTATGTACAAATGATTTATGATCCATGGTAAGATATCCCCTTGTCAGCAATAACTTGTTTATACCTTCAAACACAATCAATGAATCAAATTAGTACTTCTATCAATCAACAGATATCGATCATTAATTAGACTCAGTTCTCTCCCTTTACACTCTACCCCGAGTCAAAACGACAAGATCAATAATGGTATCCATGGTAACAAGAAGAACGTCCTTAATAAGATATCAGACGTCATTCACAGTTTCTCCAATTATAATAATAAATTCAGTAAACAATGGCGTCAAAATAAGAACTCATATAATTTGGTGATCGCATGAATTTCGTGGGATTGTTTTTATAACAAACCAGGTGATAAAAAAAAGGTACAATATTTTCCTAAGGCTGATAAGCTAGATATAGAACAGAGATAGTCTGTTAAGTGACGTTTACTGACAATATGTTGTTCACTGTTCAATGTGTTTTAGTGGCTACTCTGGCAGTATTCGCCAGAGCCTACCCCAATCAAGCAGGCTACGATCTCAGGGACAGTTTATACCAATTGTACCGGGATGATGGACCAAGAGAGGTAATGTAGCTTATATTTTAGTTCGAATTATAGGAACATAATCAAAGATTTTCATCAAAGTTATTTTCATGGTGTCAAAAGTGGATTATGACACCAACACGATGATCAAAAATTAAAACGCAATAATTCAGTTCAAGTTATATTCCATGCATGAAATTCTTGTAATCTGAGTTCTTAAATGCAACATTTCAAATTTCTTGAATCAATTTTCAGCAGGAGACCTTCCCGATTTTGATTTTTAGGTAGGCCTATGTCAGTATGCAGAATGTCAATTGCAGTGATGTGAGAACAGAAATGGATAACAGGACTCAATAAGAGATTTAAAATCTGTTTTTCTGTCACCTTTTTGACCCTGGTAAATTTTATGGATAAAAAGGGTAAATTATCTTGAATCATTTCAGGCACTTTTAGAAGACAGTCATTGGCCCAATGCAGAAATTAAACTAGGCCAGGTTGGTGGTTTAGCTGTAGCACCTAATGATAACCTAGTTGTGTTTCATCGAGGTAACAGGCGATGGTCATGGGAGTAAGTCTATTTTATCACTTAAACCAAATTTCATGGTCTAAAAGACAAAACTTTCGGTTATCAAAACATTCCGTAGTGTTTTGACATTTTCCACTAAAAGAGTCGTGTCACTGTATTACGGAAGAGAAGACAAAACGATTTGAGAAAACACTGTGAAATGTTTCTGTTCGTATAATTTGATGTTGAAGAAAGAATTGTTCTTACCATTTCAGCACATTTAACAGTGATAACACATACGCATTAAAAAGTTTAGGGCCAATTGTTAATGATACGTTGGTTCACATCGATACCAAAACTGGTAAAAAGACCAATAGTCATGGCAGCAACTTGTAAGTTATTTATTATACCTTAGTCGTTTTTCACAATAGCAAGTTGTAACGAACTTCGTCTTTACAGCTTGACATTATGAAGATGCACTTAGTCCTAGTGTATAGTTTTACAATAGTCATAGAAGATTATAGTTTTTGATTTAGTGTTGTCAACTCCGGCTGTTGCCTTTGCCTTATATGTATTATGTTCATCCTGTTCATCTGAAGCTTTACATGGTTGGCTATATGAGTGATGTAATTTTAGCACTTTCACTTTCTCATTACAACATTTTATAATGACTTTGACTGAAGTCATCGTGTCGGAACCTCCCCCCCCCCCCCCCCTTCCTTCGTCATACTTCCTCGGGGTTAATAAGACCATGTCAAAACCCGTATTCGTGATACGAAAGTTTTTTTTTTTTTTAATTTAGTTAATAAGTTTATGTATTTGTAGGTTCTACATGCCTCATGGACTGACTATTGATGCAGAAGGCAACCACTGGTTAACAGATGTGGCCTTACATCAAGTGTTCCGATTCCCACCTGGTGCTAAATCGGCTGACTTGACTCTTGGTACAGCTTTCATACCGGGTGATTCGGATACCACCTTCTGTAAACCAACAGATGTGGCAGTGGCTTCTAATGGAGATTTCTTTGTTGCTGACGGGTGAGGAATTTATCTGTTTATCAAAGTGAACTTATCTCCTCAAAAGGGATCTCGTGTAAAAGCATTTTGACATAAGAATACTGCTATTGCGCATAATATATTTTGTTTAGAATGAGATTTCATTTTTTCATATATAATTCTTCAGGTATTGTAACAGCAGAATTTTGAAGTTCTCTAAAAATGGAACTCTGTTGAACAAATGGGGTCGAAGTCGAGATAGTGGTATGTATTTTGAAACCTTTAAAGTATCTGTTATTACAAAGATAATCAATTTTGTTCAATATGACTGAGTTATTGCCATGAACCTAATTTGTTTCTGTTGATTTTATTGGTAAGTAAAATTAATATTTTCAGGTGAAGAACTGGTCGATGACATGTTTAAAATACCTCATAGTCTGTCTCTAATTGAAAATCACGATGTATTGTGTGTTGCTGACCGTGAAGATAGAAGGTATAATGTTATATCTCTCAACCTATGTATTATGTAAACAAAATAAGGTATAGAATAGAATAGCCCTACATTTCACTGTGTTCATCTGTCCTTGAAAGGATTTGTGTTTTACAATATGACTCAAGATTGTCATTCTCATGATATCAATGACCACTATGCTTGTGATTATATGATGAACTGAGCTGCATCTGCATGTATAGTGTTACGACACCCATTATTATTATAGGGTTATATGTTACAATGCTGGTATACAAGATCCAAGTAAAACCGGTGAACCAACTATTTATTTGGTTCAACCAAACGAAATTGGAAGAGTTTTTGCTATTGAGTACAGTCCCCTTGGTAAGTGTTTATTTTTGATATTCAATATGCCTTTGGAATAATTTTACCATACCGGTCCATACCGGTTCTGTTTCCTCATCACTTAGGGAAATCAATGCTATTATACTCATCTATCTACATGGTTGCTATTCTGTCAATCACATGAGTCACATGACAAGTTGGAAAGAAAGTTTGAAAGAATGTTGGTGAAATGTTGATTTTCTCTGTATACACTGGCCAGCCAACAAAAAATATTATGGCACCAATTCCCCACCATTTTACTAACAAGCAACAACTCTGTCTAGGCCTTACCCTTTTCCTAAGTACCATTCCCAAATCCTCCTTCGAGAATTCTATCTAGTATATGATTTGTATTTACTCCAGATAAATTGATGTATGCCGTAGTTGATCCGTCAACCAACAATCTGAATGCTCGTGGGTTTGCTATTGACATGTCAACAGGACAGAAATTGCCTTTTGGTATCATTGAAAAATCAGTAAGTACATTGCATATTAAGTTCATTTAATCTCAACACTATGCCATCTTGTATTAATGCCCTCGTTGTTCTCGTGAAAGATTTGTTTCAAAATTTCTATTTTGTTTTTTTGTACAGGTTGATTCGCAGCCACACGATGTAACTGTATCACCAAACGGAAATGATGTATATCTTGGTGATATTGGTACTCTGGGAAGTCGGGTGTACAGATTTAGTAACAACCAAAAAAACTATTTTGGGAAGAGTTTTGGTTGGTTTTGAAAAGACAGGAAAAGAGCATTCTAAACAACAATCTATTGTTCAGGTTGAAGAAGACAAAATGTCGGTTGTTGTTGGCATTGTCTTCTAAGGGGAGGTAATTCATTGTTTTGTTTTTCTATTGTCAGTCATGTTTAATTTGTTAAATGTTAATTTCAATACAAGAAAGGACAGTACAAGCTTTCTTTCAGACCTAATATTAGGCTTTTGTGAAATAAACAACTGTAAACATGTGTTATCCTGCTATTTTATTATGCTATAATGTGTCATCAAGGTCATCAAGGTCAGCCCTTGAGTCTTATAAACTTAATTACTAAAATGAAAATCTACGGTGTATAATATGAAAATATTGTGAAGTGTTCTTCGGTTGTCTTTGCATTATGCTACCAAATGCCTCAATTCCGTGCTTAATATTGCTAATGATAAGCGCTTTGATGTGCTAATTAGTAGGTCCAATATGTAAATTTAGTCCGAATTTAAGTCTTTAAAAAATCAGACCACATCACGTAACGCTTTTGTTTTGTGGTCGTGGCTTGTTAAGTAATGTTAGTTAAGGGAGTATTTTGTGGTATAATGCATATAAGCTACCTATTTGATATTGTTATTTGTCTCTGTTACAACATCGAATATACAGTACACAAGGCCATGACATAAATTGAACCTTTATAATTCTGAAATTGTTAAATGTTTTGTTAAGCAATAAAGTTATATTTGTGAAATTACAGTCATTATCTTTTGTTGTAATAAAGTACATGTATACTAAAGCAATCCATAATTGACCAAGATCAGCTTGTTGCTTTGTTGAATTATGTTTGTTAATGCAATGAGACGACATCTTTCCTTGACAAAATGCATCACAGGTTACACAAAGATTCTCAGCCGTGTCGTTTCTGCAAATATTTTGCAATTTAGAAAAGCCATGGATATAACTTCTGCATCTAAATCCTTTATCAATCCGGTTATTTCCCCTTAAATATAATTGTGATTTGTGGTAAGAGCAGAAAATCCGGAAGGAACATGTTAATGAATCAAACAGTGCTTTGTCAAACACACGAAGTTATTTGGGGAATATTATGTTATGGAACTGATTGTCAAGAAGGCTTACTCTACATAATTGAAGTTTGCAAATTTGTTCCATCTGCATACAATCTGCGAATTCACGAAGTTAATGGTTAGATAAGGCAATCGATAATATTTGTTCCCATGTTTACAAGACGTCTGAAAATCACCTACTAAGTGTATGTGTAATCGGACTGAATCGCTCCTTGAATTGATTGTTTGAAATTTTCTCTAATCTCTCAGCTATGCCCGTGGAATAAGGAATTGGATCTTCACATTGCCAAGGTTTCAAGAACTCCGTCTAATATCTTGACATCAGTAGGTACTTTAAAGTCAGTTTAAAATCAAACTGTTCACAATGCAGACGGGAATAAGGTGGTTACACGTACATCTTAATGCTGATGCCTTCCATAAAACAAAGAAAGTTCTTTGACACTGTTGTGCATTTGTACAATGTACCTGTGAATCCCTTTAAGACAATGTTCGATGGAATGGATTGGTTCTTACGACCTGGATTTGGGCAGCTAATAGGGCTAGTGAAGCACAGCGGTGGCCATATGTTCGGGTAAGGGCCACCAAAGACAGCTTAATATGGTACACAGTAAGAGAATACGAATCAGAGTATAATAGAAGTCAAATGCTGCACGTGATTTATCCTGAGAGAAAAGCTGTGGTATATGAAACTTGGATAAAGATATTAACTAGTTGATGATTGATTGGAAGTGTATATGTATTATATAATCAATATTTATAGTTTATTATTCTTTTAGTCTACACTCAATATATCATGTACATGTTATCACCTGCAAATCTCCCGCCAATATTCAATCTGTCACTGATATTCACCACTTTATACTCCTTAAACCAAAATAATAATAATATCATTTAAGATTCAAACGGTTTTCCATGAAGATTACGCTGCTACTCGACAGCTTTACGGAAACTGCCGAGAATTGCCGAATGTTAAAGAGCTTTACGGGATTTTGAGATTTATGGATAACAAAAGCATTACTCTCGGACATGAAAATAGTATCTTTGTTCAACAAGATGGGCAGTGCCCATACGTACAACTAGAGATAAACTTAACACCAAAAGAGGAATAAAATGCAAATGCGGCAAGAAAAGGTCGAATTTATTTAGAATGGAATATTGAAAATATACAATTTAATATGTCAAGCTATAATATAACATTTAATTCATAAAAATGATAAAATACCATGCACACATTTTGTATAAGAATCCTAAATAAATGGAAATTTTCCATAAATGATATGTATCAGGTCTTGGAAGTTAGTATATAGTTAAAATTTAAAGTATAAAATGGAAAGATCGGATTAAAGAGGTCTAATTACTAATCTGACTATTTAGAATTTCTAAATGGTAAAAAGCTCATAAGCTACACACAATAATTATGTCATACATGTAAACAAATAATAAAGGGTCATTTCTGACCTTGGATTCAGCTTCTACGAATAGAATAGAATTATGAGCTGACCTCTTTCAGCAAGAAATGGTATTTATAGGGCCAATTTACTCAGGAAATTCGAATTAATTTAAAGAATTAGAACCCAATTTCACGATTATTAGAGAAGACCACATAATGTTTCCCCTTTTAAAAAGCAGGAAACAAGACTGATGTAATATAAAAATATAGAGCATAAGACATTACTCTTGACTACAGCACTCATAAATGGAATTGAATAACTTTCTCGCCTATCGTTATACATTTAGTCAATGTACATTTTTACATATAAAGAACAAAGTCACAACATTTTACAAATAATAAAGCACATTTGATTTTGAACAGCATGATTGTAATAATGGAATGCGTTTGAATGTTCTCTTTCATTGCTTTCAATCACTTGACCAAACCCGTATAAATCTTTAACTATCAACTCATGGACCATGAGCAGCATTCAACCTACTTTATCCTTGACCTTGAAAAACATCACCGAAGCAATGGCTGCTCTGCTCTGATGTTGGTTGCCAGAAAGCTCGCCAACATAGAAAATTTGTATATTTCAAGTTCCTTAGCAACGATACAATATGAGAACAATAATTCTAAGAGATCTGATTGGTTAATAAAGTAGCTACATTAAGTTCAACCAGTAATTACGATCATCTCCCTTTTCAGTACCTTTCTGAGACCAATGCAGGTGGTGAGCTCAGACGAAAACAAGGTTACTTGGTAATCGGTCTCTTTCAGATTGTAGGCACGAGTTCCAAAAAAGGCATACATCCAGTTCCAACGTGCTCATACCAGAAAGCGTAGGCATCAAATCAACAATCGAACAAGGTCAAAGGGATTCATACATTAAATATATGTTGATCTAACTGATAAAATCGGTTTAAAGCAAACGCTTTTATATCTTCCCATGATTATCAGACGCAGTAGCATGATCGTCTTCCATTCAAAATCTTACTAAGTTATTTTGAAGGTAACGCAGTAGAAAGTTCGTTTATGTCCACTCGAGTCTTTCCTTTCATTCAAATAGCAAATTTCTAAACGGAATGTATCGCCATCAAAATGTTACAGTCGCCTATGTTGAAATGGTTCTTCATCAGGCCTCACCTGCACAATAATTATGATACACTTTCAGCTTTCTCCATTTTTGTTTCTTACAATGTCTTAATGAGTGAAGCGCGATAGAGTAATAAAAAAGATAAATATGTTAACTAAACACGTTTAAAACAAAAGTCAAAATACACAGAAAGAACATTGAAAAGTACGTTACGCAGTGTCCACTGTTTACACCTAAACCAGTTATGTCTACCTGGATTGTCTTAATGGCCCTACCCATCATATTCTCAAACGAACAGGCGTATTCTCCAGCGTCGGATTTAGACAGGTTTCTGATAGTATAGGTTATTAGAAATGGTGCCCGTTTGGAACTGGCTATGTTTTGTTCTCGCACAATCTCACCATTTTTCAACCAGACGACATCCGGTGAGGGATAACCGGTAACACTGCACACCAGTCTCAAAGTTTCGTTCTTCATCACTGTAAATTTCCTACTTGAGGTACCACTGTCTATTATTTTCGGCTTACCTGAAAAAAGACGATGATTTCGAGTATGATTTTTGACATTATCATTCAATACGTATTGTCCGGTCTGGTTAGGTAAAGTGACAATTAACTACGTACGTTTTCCAATCCAAAAGTACCCGAGTTACATTACATTTAAATGTTATGTCAAAGTTGTACACGATGGATTTTATTTTTTATGCAATCTGCACCTGTTTAGCAGTGGTCATTTCCCATGTAGTTCGTAGAACTTATGAAATAAGAGCCTAATTAATCATTATTGACTAACAGTGTCAATCATATCATATTATTCGGAAATTAATTTTATTTAAAAGATAATATCAGTAACAATCAATAAATCTATAAATGAAAACAATGGTTTTTATTTCGTGATTAGTATGGTATTTCACAAGGTAATTCTGTCACGATCTGTTAATAGTATAAAAGGTCATGAAGTAAACTTATCAAAATCATTGCATGAAATTTGTATAGAAATTCAAAATGAAATCGTCTGCAGCCTGCCACCTTTACCGCCTACTGTATTTGTACTTAAAATAGTTATAAAACATAAAGCATCAGATTAATCAATTCCTCAACAATGTTACTCTAGAGAATTCAAATATTATATCCATTGATTGAGGAATTAATCGTAAAACCTGCTCTTTCTCATGAATCACAACTCGTGAACATTTTTGCAGTAAAATCAATTCATCTTAATTATTTCTGGTAAAATGACTAGTAAATATGAAGCTCTATTATCATCATCATCTTGACGTTGTCTCTAATGTCTCCTCTCTCGAGAATTCTTCTACATTAAACTAAACTCCTAGTAGAGATCGTTCTTGATATAATCTACATGATAACATGATAGCAATGCATACATATTCTGTATAGTTTATGGGTCACAATATGTACAAGGTTAGATCGAGTATAATATGCACTTGAATACAAACAATAATTATGCAGTTGCATTAGTAAATGTTTTTGAAAAAGCCTCAATACAAAAATTTGAAGGGTGCTTTCTGTTGAATACGAAAAGTATTTATTAATGCATTCTGCAATGGGAAACAGTGTCTTCTAACAATCTATTTATTTGTTTTTTTTTTTTTTGTCGTACAAAAGAGACAGAAGAAAAATTATAACGAAAAGAAATCGTAATCTTATTTTAATTTGATTGCCGTTTAACGATAACACATTCTCAGCCACTGTGATATCAATACTTGACTAGAGGGCTAACATTCAAAATGCAAAATTCCGACAATAGTACAAGTCATTAGAGAGGTCTTCTTGTGGAACTTTTGCAGTCTATGCGTTGAATTGTACTGACAATGCTAGACAGGAATTTACATTACATTACAAGAAACATGTAAATACATACCATACATTTTTGCTGTCTTGGTAAATGTTTGTTCTAACCTTTTAAAACCATGATAAAATATAATATCACATCTATATTCACCTGCGTCCACGGCAGCTGAAAGTAATCAGATATACTTGTAACATTTGAAATTTGTCACATTAAAATTTCATCATATTGATTTATCAACCTACATCAAATTATACAGATATGTACGTAACGTATCGTGGCGAGTTACCATGTTGGCCATCAATGATCCATGATCTGACGAATTAGTCTTTAAATCGAGTTCATTCTATTTTCGACCCAGAAATTGTGTCATTATTATCTTAATAATTAATAAAAGTAGGCATATGTTGTAGATTAAAAGATTTAAAGTCATTTTATAAGTTGCATATTTCAAGGTATATCTAGATATCGTTTTGTATAACAATCCCCTCAGACTAATAGAATTTATTACAAGAAAACAAGAAACGAAACAACAAAATCGCCTAATCAGATCAGATAGACAGAAAATGGCACTTTAAACATTTCAAATAAACAGGTCCCTTTCCATCTTCTACATATTCCTGAAGCAGTACCAATTACGTCTTGAACACTATTTCTGTCACGTTTGAGTTCAATTAACCTTTTTCTATTTGAGAAAATTATCTAGAAAATATGTTTAATTACTTTCAGGAGAATTCCTATTAACAGTTTGTTTTCCTGTAAAAATTAAGAATAGGTTTCCCATGTTAGGTCATGAAACCTTTTTGAAATGATCCCCATAACACAAGGCCTAGTTTGTCTGACTCTACTCCAACCGACAACTGTCAAAATATCTACCAGAGGTTGGAACAGAACAGAAGCAGCTGGACTATTAGGGAAACCCGATCCCTTCCTTACATTTGCTCATATCCGTTCCATACTAAACACAGTTCCAAATATCAATCTGGTTAAAATCTTATTTTTCTATCAAGTGATATCAATTGTTTATTGAATAACAGCATCATTTATCTAGTTGGTATCTGTTTGTTGTGAGCTCTCATTGGCAAATATGTGGCCCGACCCCTCCACCTTATGGTGAAAGCCACTGTTGTGTCCCGGTTTGTTGTCCCATCACAAAAAGAAACTCTACCTACCTACATCAACTCCAGGGATAGAATAAAGCTTTAAGAGATTTCTGCATTGTATATATTGTATATACGAGTGAAACGAGTGCTTACAACTCCGGTTGTTGAAGACTCCAATTTTACGCACAATTATATGAATCTATATACTTTATGGTATTGTGAAATGCATTTGTGATTTACACACGTAGTACAGAAATTGAACACCAATAACATAAAGTAACCAAATGAAAGTCGCGAGAAGAAATATCTTCTCCAATATAAATCAATCGTGAGAGACAACCATAAATATGCGAATGACAAATCAACAATTTAATTGAAAATAAAAACATAAGAGCACAGAAATTAAAATGTAGTTGAAATGCAAGAGATTTGAACAGAAAACAATAAATTCGAACCAGAATCCAATTTATAAAACGAGAGGAATTAATAATCAAGTTAAAGTACCGATATTAAAGAATGGAAACCAGAAATCATGAATAACTATTGCAGTTAAAGGTTTACTACCTTTTAGGATGACCTAAAAAAAAAATTTTAAAGTCTTTGTTCACCAGTGGACTTACTTGGTGACAAAACCATACAATCAAGTAAGTCAAGAAAATTAAACTAATGACTATATACACTTGTTGATACTTAAAATGATGTCCATTCTAAGAGGTAGTATCCTTTTATTCTTGGTACTAATCCTACCTATCTAGAGGTAGCTCTAGAAAAGCTTCTCAATATATAAACTTTCTTAAAACGAATAGAGTTTTACTTCCTACTTTTCTGTACCATTTGGGTGAGTGAAGACGGACAACTTCATGCAGGGTGCAATGAGGGAAATTTTGCCAGGACAGTGGTATTAGCCTGTTCTTCTTCGATTTCCAATTGTCGAGTCTGTAGCACACGGATTATCTTGACCTATGCCGGGATTGAACCCTGGACCTGCAGGTTAGCGAGCAAGCGTGAGCCACCGCGGATATTAATCCTACCTGTCTAGAGTGAGCTCTAGAAAGGCTTTTCAATATATAAACTTTCTTAAAGGGGGCCTTACACCATAGCGTATGAAACTTTTGAGTTGCTTGTGAAATATATTTGTATACGCAACAAAAGCAACCGTTTTTTTCAATTTGTAACCTATGGTGTGAGGGTCCCTTTAGGTAAAAATTCTTCGGTATGGACTGATGTTTTTAATCTAGTTAAAGCCTGTGAGCAATAAGATTATAATTTTGATTTGATGTTATAGTGTGTAATATTTATGTTCTTGGTCCGATCATTCAGCACTGTCAAAAGAAAGCTTATAGAAGCAAGAGGATGTCACGGGATAATAAGAAATATTCGTGACTGTAAATGAGCCCACTGGGAAAGGCATTCTGTCACTGTAAGATTGTTGATACCAATTAGAATGTGTTAGATAAAGTCTACAAACGATAGATAGCAGATAATTATCACTTTATATTTCTTTATATATCTTTTCTCTATATATGACGGAGTCTGAAGAAAAGACGATTCATCATTTTAACTTTAACGCGGATAATTCTGGACACACTTGTCACATTTTGATGGTGTCAAAACTATTAATGATTACAAAAAAAACGTTTCGGAGACTAAGGTAGGCTACGATTGATTAAAAGGATGGTGAATCCGCCCGACTGATGAAATGGGGTTAGATATGTATGTGGGATAATTTTGCTGAAAGAAAACCTTGTCCGATTTTGGAAGTACTGTTTCAAAATCTGAAATGACAAAGGACATTCTGTAGGCAATCTATGTAACAACTCGGACTCAAAGCAGTTGGAAGCGACACTCTTTGTGATGCTCGTCAATACATAATTGAAAAGTTTAACTTGTTCTAGACATAGAAATTGGAAGAAAACTTGAAGAAAATCGTAATTTTGTCGCTGGGGAATCTATAGACTATAATAACTGTTTTTAAACCATCAATCACAGACTTGGGGAATATCGTACTGTTTTAAACACTCGTCATTTTTAGTTTATTTCCCGTTTTCTTGCCAGCCAATTTGATTTATTCTAATCACTAATAAAATACGATTTAAAAGATAAGCAAGGGGGTAATTTAGATGATATTTGACTTTCTCAAATCGATTTTGAGATGTTTTCATGTACTGTAATTGTATTTGTAGTATTATTCAGGAAAACTCTTCTACAATTACACTACATGGAGCTCTCTTATTTTTTCTGTTCGAACGAATGTTATACATTGTTATCCAACTATTAACAACAAATGATTTGTACAGTATCATATCAATGGTGAAAAATTATGTATATAAATGATTTATCCACATTACCAAAACTGTTATCGTCAAAATTTTCAAACTTTTATCAATGAGTCCTGAGCATCAAGAAAAACACACCCGGAACAATTGGCACAAACACGCGAACAATATTATTGTCAGTCGGGGTCATCGTATCAGATCGTATTGCATCGTAACAAAGCGCAATGGAGCTGATATAATAGTCCTTCCAAATCGTGTTGATCGTAGTCAATGTTTCAACCATTTAACTACAGGATAATCATGGCCGCCCTACAGATCGGATAGAATAATCACGATTTGTCAACGATTAAGACCACGATTTAAATCGTGCCGCGTATCGTGATAGTGGGAACCTAGCATTAAGATTTTTTATCGATTATTTCTGTTACCTAAATCTCTTAAATAGCAAATGCATGAAAACTATCAGTTTTGCCACTTAGTACATTTCCTTCTAAAGTACAAACTGAAATTATCAGGATATCAGACGTATCAACTCCAGTGTAAAAAGAAAGTACGTGACAACTCTAGCGAGGGACTAGTTTATTTCTGTAAAAAGCCAAGTATTTAAAATAAGTGTTTAGTGATTTTGTATCATTTGTTGTAATTTGTCTACAGATTAAGAAGCCATTTACTAAAATAAAGAATCTCTATGGAAACGTTGAGGCGGGAAAGTCGGGTCTGTTCGTGTGCAATTTGCTGTCGATTGATCCAACACGAAGTTGCCGGTTTATTGAATTGAGAAATTCAATCTGGAGTTTTATGTGTGATGAAGGCTCTAAAACTATCGTCATTTTATGCCAACATTATTCATGGTACAGATTCTTATTAAGATAGAATTTTAACGAGTTCCAATCGACCAATCATAACGGCCACGTCCATCCTGCAAGTTCTGTGATATTTATGGAACTGGATTTACTTCAACCTTGTTGTTACACGAAACGCAGGTTTTAAGATATTTAACCGGCCGGTCGGTCGGTTGGTAGAACGTTTGATTCCAGTAACTCACAAGCAATTCCCTCAACAAGCACTGCTCGTTAGTTAATTAGCCTGATTTGTAAGACGCCCAAGTAAGACCTGACGTTTATACATACACAGTTGAAACTAAATAGTATCTACTCGTGTTTTGGTTATTTTTGGTCTCTATGGATAAAATGAAAGAGATTTTAATTCAAACATTGTAAGATTAGAGACTGAAGACAGAATCTTGAAGAAATGGAATTCTCTCGATATCATACACATGTAATTCATTAATTCATTTCATTAGTTCATTCATTCATTCGATCTTGATTAATTCTAATTAACCTTGCCGGTGTATTTGGAATCGTATCGTGTCTGTGGTATTAAAACATATAGAATCACTGGCTAATGTTCTAACAAGCACGATACAGCAGAACAAATCGCCATATTTTATTGTTATTCAATATCATACTTTAATCGTCACCAATATTGAAACCCAAGATGGTGGAACAAATCGATAATTAATAAGCGCATTTTATCACAAATTACCCACTCTTCAACTTCTCTCAATGATTATCGACAGGAATTCACTTCAATATGGCCGATTCTCATAAATGCAGTAATATTATACCAGGGAATTAATCTTATTGAAATTATCGGTTAATTAGACTTCCATTAAAGATATGTGCCTATTATTACTGAATATATGTCGCAATATTAATGAAGTGAGATTCTACACTGCTATTATATCCTATTAAATTCCCCAATTGGAATATAAATTTCGCAATGTCGAATTGAAAACATGTGTTTTGCCATTCCAATTTATGTAATAGATTTCATCTCCTATTTTATTTCTTTCCAACCATTTTGCGAAGGTTTGAAGCACGATATACAACTAGCACTTACATACTTTGTGACACCTCTTTATAAATTGGTATCGGTCTTTTAAGATCTAGTATCGGCCATTAAAGGGGAAGAAGTGCCATTTTTATGGTTTGATTTGGGTCGTGAATATATGTAAATGGACTTCTAGTTCTAGACACACATGGATTTGAAGGCTCAAATTTCGAGAGTGAGCTACTTTGAGTTTCTGAGACTAAAGTATGATTGGTAAAAAAAGAAATGTGCGCACCTGTAAATATTTGGTGCCAGTCCAGTGCCAGCTGGTTACAGCACATATAGTGTAGGGAGAAGTTCATACTAATGGTGTATAATAATTGGTGCCATCCCATCCAGCCAACAAGCAGTTGGTAGAAGCTCATGAAGAGTTACAGAAATGCAACTCTTTCAGAACTGCAGCTTCAACCTTTTACACCAATAAAAGAACAATTTCTTCACAATGACAAAAAGGCACACAACGCACGAAATATTAACCATCTTGAGTCAAATCATTTACCAGTGAGACTAATTTGACTAGTCAAAGAAATAAAGACTTAGAATTCTATAGAGAAATCAGAATTCAAGATATAAGTATTCATTAAATTGATACAGAATGACTTGTAGCAATCGATTCGCCCATTTTACCATAAAAACTGGATATTTGATATAAAAGAGGAGACATGATGCCGTGTGAGAATTTTAATATATCGGTAAATTTAAATATAGAAAGAATAAATGAGAGAAATAGTGTAATGAAGATAGAAGAACTTTCTCTGGAGACTGCCATTCAATATGTTCTTTATCTTGTACTGTCTTGTCAGAAGTGTTGCTTAAATACAAATGACTGACACGCCTTCAAAATCATATGACGAAATGACCATCGGCATGTTTGGAACTGTTTGTTGGAATCGAACTGATTGATCAATTATAGAAAATATTTGATAAAACGTGACATTGAATGTTCACTAAGATTTGATTCAGAACCATATATAGATCATCCCATCAAAACTGATAAGGGCATTAAGGGGGCAGTGGGCCATTTTTTTTACCAATCATACTTTAGTCTCAGAAACTGAAAGTTTTTAGCTGAGCTAATCAGTAATAGTGTTCACAGCTCACCGTCGAAATTTGAGTCTTCAATTCCATTTGTGTCCAGAATTATCTGTGTTTGAGTCTTTAAATGACGACTCGTCAATTTAAGATACTCTGTAATATATATAAAAGACACATATAGAAATAGTGAGTAACATTCTTATATTGAAGTATCTTTAAATGTCTAATTCTCCTGAAGACTATTTACATATATTCAAGACTAAAATCAACCCCCCAAAATGGCACATCTGTCCCTTTAAGGATCGATGTCTCAGCATATTATGTTTATGCCGCCTTGTTGTCATACCAGAGCGAGCAGAATAACACATGTTTAAACTCAGGCATTCTGCTGCTTGGACGGATGGTGTTAATGTCATATCAATATTTCAAATTCAGAATTATAAAATAAAAATGAAATGAGAAGTGAAAAAAAAACGATAATTGACTTACTAGTGAAAGATAACAGCAGTCCATTATCACCTAACTTAAAAGTAGAAGTAATAGATCTTTGTTTAATATAAATTGTCACATGTAAAGGAAGTCTGATGGCCAAATTACCAGTTACAACCTTTAAAAGGTATTTTTACGGTGTGAAAGATACGATTTGACAAATCGTTCACGACAAAAAGCTCTACCGAACCGAAGTACTTTGACCGGCTTATAAGGACGTAGGTTTCTGGTTTCAGATCTGCTTTATTTAACTTCAAATACCCATGGCAATTCATACAGGGAAAAAAGACGGATAAGTTCGTCTAGAATGTTGAAAACGTTCTGCTAGAGGTAGTCGAATCGTTATTTATTTGTCTTAATGAAATAAGAGTCAGCAAAATCTGCCTGGAACGATTGTTAGAGGGACATGTTCGCAATCCGTTCGACCAATCGTACCTTAGTCGTAATAATCACAACTTTGCGTCGAAATTTGAGCCTTGAAATCCACGTATGTCCAATTATCCGCGCTTGAAAGTTAAAATGACGACTTGTCTTTTCTTGTGACTACGATATATATAAAAGACATTAAATGTAAATGTATATAGAAATAGAGAGTGAAATTCCTGGTTTTAGGTATATTTGAAGGAATTACGCGATTTTCGTGCAGTTCTAGAACTTCCGAAGGATTTTAAACACCAAAATCAACCCCTGAAAAAGTCGACTCTTCCCCTAAGTACTATGTCTGAAATACTATCTTTTAACAATTAATAGTATTCACATAGAGATTGGTGCATTTATTTCCGAAACTACAAATAAATCATGGCGATGCTATAAAATTATTCAATATTACCGATAAACCAGAAAAAAGTATTTCTTCTAATCAAATTGGTATGTTAAATGGAACTAAGGGGACATCTTGTTCAGTTGACAGATAAAACATTCAATAACGAAAGATTAATACGACCAATTAAACAGCCAGCAAAAAATTCCCACGTACAAGACGCATTAAAACTATTAAGTAGTAAAAAGTACGCGAATGGAAGAAAGATGATCGAATGCAACATTTCCGATTGACCTTCTCTGACTAAAAGCACATCAATATAGCAATAAATTAGATGTTGATTAGACCGAGTTGAATTCATTCTCCTTTCACCGTCTACTGAGACATGCACAATTACTTTCTTCTACTCTCTCCGAATAAAAGAAGAAAAGTAAAGCGAAGAAGGTTATGGACAGACAAGATGTATCTCTTAACAAATTGGAGGCCATAAATTTGATAGTAGGGGAGTGAGTTAATTTTCTCATAGTATAAAATCAATATAGAAGCTTGCAGTGAGCAATGCATTGGGGAATGTTCAAGAGCTTATCGGTTTATCACCAACGTTTGGTTCAACACATAAAATAAGAATATAATAAATAACTTTAATATTACGTTATCACTAAATGGCTCCGAAAAAATAACCCATGAATTTATCTATGGATCTTAAAAAACGTGCTTTAGAGTTATGGCACAGAGATAAGAAAACTTCCAATGACTGATGGCTATATCAGTAGCTCTAAGCATCATACATATATGAGACATATTACCAAACGAATGTTTTAGTTATTTGCTATCAAAGAAAACAGAGACGTCATATTATGCTCGAAGAAGTAGGAGGGAAAAGTCTGAAACAGAATACAAGTACATGTATTTGAAATAAAAAAAATATGTGTAGGATTGTCTGCAATAAATTGACCTATATTCTAGAAAAAGAAAGCTGACCAAGCTATTTTATATGTCATAAAAAACATCTTACGAAATACTTACAGGCTTATATACATATGATTGTAAATACTTACTGTAGTTTTTAACGTATAAATACTTACTTGTGTTTATACTTCATGATTGTTTATACTTACTGTTATTCGGTAAATACTGGTCAATGTAAATGTGCGCTTCCAATCTAAATTAGCCTTACGAAATACTTACCGGCTATAGCACTTATTGCTCTATAAGTACATACTGGCTGTACATCTATACATATTTTCTGGAGTTTTAAAAGCAAATACTTACTATTTTGAGTAAATACTTACTGCTCAGTGTAATAACTCAATAATAATTCCTTGCATATTTAAACGCTTACAAGCTTTATGAGTAAATACTTAGTGGAGTATTTAAATATTTGATTATTTTCAGTAAATGCTAGCCAGAATGAGTAAAATCTATAATTGAATATTTACACGCTGTTTATGAATAAACACATTTGCCTATATTTTATAAGTGTTTATTGCTCACTAAAATAATATCAAAATGTAAAAATAAATACTTACTGGCCTGTTTAATTGTTAAGGTGTGATTATGATCTGTTAAATGTATTCTAGGATATAAACCAGGCACCGATTCCAATGGTTGATTAAATTTATACCATATTACTTCTAACTGTTCTAAATGTGGTTCAGGATCACATTTTATAATAGCATCTTCTCCGTGTGTTATATTAGTATCTTGTACATACACTGAAATAATTACATAAAACAATTTTGTAGAAAAATGTATACATAATTCATATTTACGTAAGTAAAAGAAGAACTCCATAATTTGATTACAAGACTGGAATTATTTGAAAACAAATTTTTTTGGTAATCATAGTATTACGGACAGTGCTTCTCAACCTCCGTGAGATCATTCCTCCCCGGAAGAGTTCTTACAACAACAAAAAATTGCGAAAAATATTTCACTCGAAAAATGTAGTCAACGATAAAGCACGAATGAATATAAAATCAAACTCCACATATCTAGATAGTTCAATGTAACCTTTTGGCCCAATGTTCGTCCGGGGTGAATGACGCCAATCTCAGTCGTAAATCACCTCTTCCTGCATCTTAAATACATATTGATATTTTTAGTGAAATGCCCTAAAAAAGAGCCCTCAAAGAGTAATCATAGAACTATTATAAGTAGTAAGAACCAAATCAATAGAAGCTATTATCTACCATCTAAATAACTATTTCTACAGCAAAATCTTGGACGTCTACAAACCAATTAATGGAATAATAAAGATATAGTTCTCAATAGTCTTGACTTGTTCATTTAATTATAGTGTTTAATGGTATTGATAGTTACTAATAGTTTGGTCAATATTATACTGATTACTTTAGAGTACTTTATAGTACTCAAACCTACTACTAGTCCTACTAATACGAATCAAAGTCAAACTCTGTTTATTCTTAAGGAATATTTAAGATACACTGAGATATTTCATCAATTTTGATAATATTGATACAGAAAGGGACCATGCAATCCAATGATCTTACAAGAAATTTGCTTCCTTCATATGATCGTATTTATCAAGAGTCTTTGAAAGCGGTTATCTACAACTCACTCTACGTATTCGAAGAGTATAAATTTTGCAAAAGAACCAAAGCAATTTTAAGCTCAATATAGCTTATTGATATGTTACGTCAAAGAAATTTTGTCGTTGCAAAAAGTGGTATATGAAGAAAGATATTTGAGATGTCATGAGAGATAATCTTTTTAACATGTTTCTTTTTAAACAACGTGTATTTTCATCCTTTTTCGTTTCAATTTCACCATCTTCGTGACAGGTTAAAGTAAGAAAATACCCTTCACGTTGTATGGATTTGTGGACTATCCCTCACTTCACTGTTAGCTTAAAGAAATGTCAATAACTAGCAGCTATTGTTCGATATCTTGTGATATTTTGTATAAATAAGGTTTAAAGATGGTGTCATTAATATCTACATAAGTACTTCACAATCATTCAACAGTGAGTCAGAGTCTTTAAATCAGGAAGTAATGTGTTTTTGGAGAAAAAACAAAGGCGAACACTATTGACAATATAACATTGGAATAAAAGCAAAAATTTATAAGCCGGTTTCTTTAAATTCCATGCAATAATAGTTCTTTTTTTTCATTTTCTTGCCATTGGTTTGGTTTGGAATTCTGGTTACATAAATAAACCAAGTACTAACGATACGAACCACAAAATGAATCCCGAAATCCAAAACAACATATTGGCGAAATATTGGTAGTAGTTAATGAATTTTTCACGAGGAATTATATCAATCACAAGTAAGTAAGTATTTCATAATGAAAAGTTGTATCGGGTGTTTTTAAGAGTAAGCATAGCCTGCCTGGATGCACACCTACCATTACTGCTCAACATACGACAAACATTGACTTGGCTGACCAATTTCAAAAGTTCAAGGGAGGTTACTCGTGAAAGTATTTTCATACAATACATTCCAGAAGAAATGGGGATCTTATCTTTAATAGAAGACCAGGTTGAATTCTAATCTTTTTATAATTATTGATCTGTCTGATTAAAATAAGAGAGACATAAAGAATCACGCAATATCAGGAACTTCAACTGTCAGTCAACATAAAAACATTGTCTTACAAACTCGATTACTATCGGCCTATGAGGTGATGTCTTCTAATTCCAGGATATGTATTGTTGGGCTCTGAAAGATCCGACAAGCTTATTTCTATATTTCTATAACCGGTGTGGCTTGTTACCAAAACTGATCTGAAAAAGCTTTTGTCCAAAAGGACTAGAACGTTTTGGTTCCTGATATCAAATGTAGACTCGACGCCAGTTCACTGTGAAATATGTTGCACCATTCCGGTTTATATATCTAAAACTGAACATGATGTACATTATCCATATTTTCTACAAGTGACGCATGGCCAGAGAGGAAAAACAGAACAGTGAGGTTTGGGAATTGAAATGCCAAGACGAGCTATTCCCTCAATTCTGAGGCTACAGTTATTACAAACAAACAAACAAGAGGATTTGTTTTGAAGTCTTCAATGATTTCACAATATGTGTTTTATGAAAATCCCTTCCACGTATGAGTTGAAGAATGCCAACTGCAATGTCTATTATATGACAAGATGTTTGCCTTCGTGCTGTAAAACAGACATGGATCGTGGACAATGTAAGAAAATAAATTTCAGACTCTCGTGTCAATGCACTATAAAAGATTATAGAAGAAGATCACAGAGTATTATTTCATATTCCCTTAACAAGAAACCTGAATATCTCAATGGAATATTCTTTTATGCTCTTTTCTCCTGGTTTCTTGAATTAGTCTCCTCTATTGACATGCCATGTTAATGAAACTAATGAAGGTCTGAAGAAATTCTTTTGAATTTTGTCAATAACTTTCCATGGTCGCCATATTGATTTCAGATACTGTCACCGTCTGTATATTGGATTAAAGAAGACAATGGAAACAAAATGATATCGTTCACCGTTGAAAGGTATTATTAGAAAGATAAGGGTCCTTATTGCCAGGAATATAATCAGACATAGAATTTTTTATTTTCCTAATTCATACCAGACATCATGATTACCATTGCTGAACCGCAAATACCTTCTTTGATATAAATCTTGCATGAATTTTTCAGCCTTCAAAAAGGGTATTGGTGTCCTACCAAATATATATCTTTCTAAAAGCAAGTGGTACTTCTAAGCTTCATTGACTTTTCGTATTGTTCAGTAAAGATGGTAACTGTCAATGATGAAATGAATGGAGTTTTACGTCCTACGTCTCTGCGGCAATTGTCAGAAGGTTAATGAATTTAATTGTTTGGTGGTATCACCGTAACCGACGTATATCAAGAACTAGCGGTGAGTAAGAATTTAACGTGTAAATGAGTGAATATCTTCAATATTCCAGTCATAAATGTTGGTGATTTGATCAAGTTCAAGACAGAACAAATATATTCTATATATATTGAACAGTAAATGTGACTGCGGGCTTTCCATGTCAAACGAGTTAAAGTTGGCGTGACCTATAATTATTTAGCCTTAAGCTCATAACATTTATTGATTGGAGTCCAACTTTAAGCCTGATTGGTATAAAAACAAATGACTATATGGAGAGTCAGAAGCAATAATTCAGATGTAACAAAAGAGAGCCTATATAGCTCCAGGTTATGCAGGTCGGCTATATCCGGTATTTCTGTTACCCTTTCATCAACTTGGTCAAATCTAACCATAAAACATAGTTTCTTATGTAATAGAATAAAAATATACGTAAGAAGCAACAAAATTTATCCAGAATAATGAGTCAAAAAAAGTTACATGTATTAAAAGTCTTTAAATAGACAAAATATAACAGTTGTCAAAAGGAAGAAACTTAAAGCCTGACACCAGTAATTGGATTCCGTGTACTAAACAGTATGCATCTTAAAGATACACAAGTATGAAAGTTAAATAAAAGGAAGTATTTTAAGATTGACAGAACGTTATATGACCTTACCTTTTTTTTCATCAAGACAAGGAATAATTAATTAAGAAAACTGATTCTCCTGTAACATATCACGTATTAAATATAGTACTTAAAAGTACTTTTTATTATAGACATTAAACCGTATTTCACCGTTACTAAATCTAATTATATCGTTATATTTTACCAATAAACAATGCCAAATATAATCGTGAAATATAGCCATTTTATTATTCATATTTTTAGGGTTTTTTTTTTATCAAATTATGATATTTGAATAATTATTAGAAAAATAACTTTATAAGAAAAGTTAATAGAAATCGATGAATTTGTTTCCTAATACAGATTTCTTCATAAATAATGGTCTTGGGAGATTGGTTCCTAAAAGTATATGATCTAAATCAAATTTATAGAACTATCCGAAACAGTTTTCATACTTCAAGTATTTTGAATAAAAAGAGAGTGGATATGGTGAGAGAAATATGTAACTGACTTTTGATTAAAAATTGAAGACCACTCTATGAAATTCGAGAAACTTTCAAGGCTCTCTGGACATGCTCATCGTGTTTTATAAACTGACAAAATGATTTAAGACATTCACATTATCCTAAAATTGAGTGCTGGCAATAATTGTTGGCAGAGTGTAACATAATGTATAAACACAGGTGATTTATCGAATTCGCAAAGTTATATCTATATTATACTTAATAGGTAAGTTGCAAACAGCGCCCTATTCTTGGTAACAAACACATTCTTGGATACCAAAGATCGTAATTAATGATGTACTCAGCAGCAAAGGACAAAGGTAGCCTAGACACCAGATTGAACACTATTAAACACCAAAGACTCACCACGATGTGTCATCAAAACTCATTAATGCTGGACAATAAATTTGAATAGAGGAAATCATGTAATAATATCATGAGGTCATTTCAATCTAGGACCTCAACAAATTACAGTCAATTCAGCAACCATAGATGACTTATGACACTAACAGACATTACCGCCCCCTATTAACCAAGGTTCAAACGACAGGATGTAGTATCGATAGCAAGACTTATGCCGTAATTGAAAAGTAAGACGCGAGTAAATTAGTATATTGATTAAGATTGTAGTAATAAGGAATGTACTGCTGAACTGGTTGTCCAGTTTGTCCTGACAGCTGAGATATTATTTCCTTTTGTTTCATTTCCACTGACCATGTACCAAAATAAGGCTTATATCTTCAATGATTTCTTGATTCTCTCAGTGTAAACACCATTGACCGATATAAAGTATTAGAAATAACATCAGTATTGTATATCTAGTGGCCCTTGGGGGTAATGGATGAAGTAATATTGATGCGATTTTATTTGAAATCGTACCATTGCTTGTGTCCTTAAGTGAACTGAAGTAACAAAATGAAACCGTCAGCGTCACGATGGTTTGCTGTATTGCCCAAATGGTATGCTGAAAGAGTTTACATCAAGGGAAACTCAAATTGAAACTGAAATCGACATACAAGAGCAAGGACTAATCAGTTGTTTAAATGTTAGATTCAAGCAATAGAAGAGAGGTTTGCCGATAATTCTTATTTTTATTTCCTCTCTAACACTATGGCACCGGAATGACGCATTTAGATTCCAATCAGTAAGTTAAGGGAAATGTCTAGTACTCGACTAACGTTGATACCATCAACTCCAGGAATAAAATCGCATTAGCTCTAGTCGTTTTATTTCCAATTCGTCAGTAGGCTGCTTTAGATGCTGTACAGATAATCGTAATACGAGTTTATTTCAACATTCGGGAAAAAAAATCAGTTTGGTGTTCAATCGATCACAAATACGAACCTACGATTACGTTAATCTCTGGCAGCTATATGATTATAATTCGGTTAATGATGGTTCATCATAGAACATCGCATATTGTAATCGAGGTTGATTTCTTTGTGTTCTGATAACAATCGTGTTCATTACAATTATTCAATTATCTCTATACAAACAAATTTAGTCGCTTTATAAATGTTTAAAATATAACAAGTCTCTGTGGATTTTTAAATCGTTGTACTCCAGAATTATTCCAGAAACATTCCACCATCTTTAAGTCCTATTCATCGCCTGTAGCGTGCTGGATACCTTTAATTTGAGTTCTATGAATTTAGATTATACCATTGCATATCAAACTAGAATAATTATCTTCAGACCTCAAGGCAAGATATAGATGAAAATGTCATATTTCTATTTGAGAATTTATATAATCAATTTTCTTGGAATCAATTTGCATGAAACTAACTGCTAAGATTTTGAAATGCAAGTGTCTGATTGTCTCGGAATTGTTAATTCAGTGATGCTATGCGTATACTTTTAATCAAACTGTGGGTTTTTTTTTCGAACAAAACAATAGATGTGAAAGCCCAAGTCACCTGCAACTTTATCGTTAACAGGTCACTTTCTACAATGGCCCATTTTGGTTACAATTGACTGAAAGAAAGGATGCATCGATGTCATATCTTTTTATAAATGTCTATACCACTGAGAATGACATGTTTCAAGAAAGAAATTATTTTTAAGTTCAACCAAACGGTTTTTATCCTAATTGATATCCTGACATTTTGTGTTAATAACTTGTAATTTCAATTTAAGTGGGAAAAACTGGAGAAACAAATTTCACTGTTGGATAGATTTAACAAGTTGACGATGTTTTAGATATAGTTTCATTTATTGCCAGTGGTGTGAAACGCTAACAAACATGTTGGATTTCAATCATTTTAAGTTTTTTTTCCTTTTATATCCTTCGGTTACTGCCACACTTTTCTCAGCAACTTGCATTATATACACAACATACAATATCATTATTGTAAAAGAGCAAATTATGACCATACATTAATTAAATTACATATGTAACGACACTAAAGAGGAATAAATCTCGCATTACATCACAGCCTTGTACAATATTTTTACCAAACGAAGAAAATTTTGCTATGTGGACTCTCCGAAAGGGATGACAATATGAAAAAAACCTGATCGCTGCACAGGTATGAAGTGGTAAATTATTCTTTAAAACAAGATCAAATCTTTATTCATGAAAAAAAACTAGAAATTAATACTCGACCAGTTCCTCAAAATAAATAGCAATTTTACCAGTGGAGACAAAGCATGTTGGCATATTTTATTCGATAAATCTGGGAGGTGACCTCGATAAAATTTCCATTCTATTTGGTACAATCATATTAATAAAGATTTCTCCACTCTTATTGACTTGTAAAGTCATATAGTTCAGACATGATGGCGAGATGTAACTCGGTAATCATTCCAACTTAAATCAGATACAATATAATAATGATTTCTATTCACGCTATCTAATATATAACTTATTCTACAATATCTATAAAGAGAAGGCATCAATTTTAGTCTCTTAAAAAACTATAAAAATAACCACCAAGATAGTAATAGCATACGTAATGATTACATTGATGAGTTGTTCTAATTAGAAAATATTCAATTCAAGTCATCACTCTGTTCCATTTTTTTTTACGTTGCGAAACTTTCGAGAAAAATATGTAGAGATGTCGAGAAAGAAAAAGAGCGCATGGGAAATGACACCAATTGGAGGCCAGACAAGATTATTCGGAGGGGCAAGTAATCTATCCAGAGGAAAGAGAGGGCGGCATTGCCCTCCTTGTCCGCCCCCCCCCCCCATCCCCCTGTAGCTACGGGTACCCCCGTTTCCTCACTTCAAAGGGACAGTAGCCGCACAGACTAAAAAGCCAACATTGATTCCAAATAGTTTGTTTCCAAATTAGAGCCACATTCAGTAATTGATCAACACGTCATGTAGACAAGAAATTAAAGAAAAACAGGAAGTCAAAAATCAAGCCATTGATCGCTTTGTTAAAACTTGTTATTGACTTCAATTTGAAACACATCCTTGTAAAAACAAGGCTATTGATGGCGACAGCTTCTAGAATGACTTCTAAAATTAGCTACACAATTCGTATGGGATAATAATAAACTCAGGTTCTTGATGCCCATTTGTCATTATTTTCACCGTAAAACATCGCACCGCACTTGTCTCATAGTAATCATGGTAAACCAAATATTATGTTTCGTGGCTTCCATGCTAGACCTAGAAAAGGTTTTTAAAAGTCATTTGCTAAACCTAGGTAAATGTTACTTACTATTAATGGTAAACCTAGGTAAAGATCTTGAACGTTATATTTTGCCAAACCATCGTAAGCCTTAGAAAAAGTTTTTTAGCGTTACGTTAATGGTAAACCTGGGTACAGAGCTTGTAGTTCATCTTACTTCACCTTCACAGTTTAATTATAACACTGCTACTAGACAATAGATACTTTTTATATAAAGATATTAGTATTACTGTCTGGTCAAAAGTAACACGAAGTTCTAAAACTTAATCTAGTTCCAACTTACCATCAGACCTGAAAATGTAATTTTAGCGAAAAACTAAAATTACCTTTAAAACATTTGAGTAGATTATAGTCTGTCATTTAGTCCCCTGACACTGATAAAAATAAAATATCTATTTTTCTGGCAATTAAGATTTTTAGTGTGACCAGATATAAATAGTGAAGCTAAACGACACCATTTAAAATTAAATATTATTAATTCTATGAATACGAAACTAAAATAATGTTAAAATCCAGAAACTGTAATCCAAATTGTATTTTATCACATAATATATATAGTTATCTTTGATACTGTCAATAGCTTCATTTGTGTACAGATCTTCATTTAGCCAAATGTTCAGTGAAGGGTAGTGTATAAAAAATGATGATGATGTTGGTTATGTAAGTAACACTTACCTGAGAAAACTTTTATAATTTTAAAATCATCAAATCTTCCTGCTTGACAAGAATATCTTCCTTCATCAGTAATGGACGTGGAATCTTTAGTTACTGTATGTCTTAACACTATTTTGTCCTGTTTAACAGATTCAGTTTTTGTAACAGTATATCCAGTATGATGTTCTATTGGAAAACCATCTTTAGATATATCAACTATGGGAGATGTAGTTTCTTCAGATCTAGTGATTTCACATGCTACTTCGAAAGGTTCGTTTTCCAACATCCATATTGGACTACCAAAGGGTAATATTTGTATTTTATCTTCTATAGTTTTACCTGCAATAGAAGATAATATATTTACATTTCAAACTACCTACAATAACAAAATATTTTCTTTGTTAAAATAGTGCTTAATACATCACTTGTAGAAACAACTATCTACGTAGAAAGTTGGATATCCTCTCCCGAAATACTAACTTTACTACATGACAACTCTCGAATCCCGGTAAACCTGATAAAGTGAATTTTCTCGGGACTCATTAACCTCCTACATCTCAAGTGGTTTGAGAGAATGGGGAACACCAAGAATCTTGAAACGGTGGTTTGCTTCTGGATTTTTGATCTCATGAATGACATTTCGATTTTCTAAAAGTGACTGAATTATTCTTTTTAAATTTTTTGTAAATTGTGCTTGAAATGAATGGGGTGGTAAGTCTTACGATTTTCTGTTGTATGTAGGTGGGCATATTAAAGTGGTACAACACATTCAGAATGTGTCACAAGAATTGGTTTAAATAACCCGATAGCCTTCAATTTAGATATATATATTATGAATGATAACTGTTCGTCGCTTCCATTTGCTATTAATGATACCAAGAGTATGTAAAATGACAGTATACGATAATATGATGGCAATAATCTTTCTTAATCACTATTAATGAGTCCTCGTGGAACCCTATAGCACTAATTAGATCGTTAAATAACAACAGTTACCATGGGATATATGAATTAGATTCTCACAAGACCTTCAATAACAAGGTACATTTATATGAATTTCACCTTGTTCTGATCTTTATTATTAACTCCTATTTTATCAATTGCAGGCAAACTGCATATGTACCGAATGCAATGTATTAAGTATATCACGAGCCACTGGTCTGATGTTCTTTGGATTTTCAACTGAACCGCATCAATAGTACATCAAGTACTCAGTTAGTATAAGACATAATTATATATGACAATAGAAAAAAATTGCTGACTGGCGGACACCAGGACAAAGCATAAATAGCAGTCTAACCATTAAGACGCACTTTAAATAATAGCTATAACGGACAGAAATTGATTTGCAGAGAGATATTTATGAATTAATTACTAGTTTTAAATAGCTTCAGTCTAGAGTACAGAAATAATGAAATATTCTGAAGATCCTATCTGTATATTACTTAATAGACACCCGTCTACTTTCATCTCCTTAACTGTCTAGAATATATCTAGAATACTGATATCGTCAATGATACTTTTAGTATAATTGATATTTTCAGGTACTTTTTAATATATTATATGCATTGCGACCATCACACTACATTAGACTAATGAAGACTATGACATTATAAAAAGTTATAATGTGAAATTCCGTTTTAAGTCGATTTCACGCCCTTTTTTTCTAGCTACATGTATTTTAAAACAATTTGATATAATTCAAACAGAATTCTTATTCATATAACATTTACATTTTCTTACGATGCTGGTACATAGGACATTAGGTTCTCGGGGAAACGTGAGGTTCCGGAGGAAACATAAGGTTCAAAGGGGCATATGAGGTTCCTGAGACATGTTATTCTTCTTTGCCAAGCTATAGCCTCATGACTGTGAATGTAGATCACTCCAGCTCTAGAAGGATTCCATCATCGCTGTACCGTGGTTGATCCTCGTAGTAAATATCACGAACTATCAGTGATATCATATTTGTCCCATTGTGCACTGAATGACATTATTAATTGGCTCACTCCGAAGCAGAAACATAGCATGTAAAGCCTTATTTCATGACAACTTGGGTTGCAGGTTGTATTTTGTATTAGCTTAGTTCATAGCATGATTTATTTGGAAATGAGCAGTTTTCTTTCTAATTTGACGTTTGAGTGCTACAATCATCAATTCACCATTTTGTAAATTTGTAAAGTGGACTTTTTGTAGGCTGTGATGTTTGCACCAATCAAAAGTAATTAAACCACGTTGACATTCATGCTTATCATTTAGTCTGAATCCAGATCATTATGTACTATTCTGGTTATACCATGTGAATTGCAATGATGTTATTCCAGACAAATTTATCCTAAGGTTTATTTTCGCTGATGCTTTAAATATCACCACGATTTCAATCGAGCATTTAATGGACTGATTGCTAATGGCGAATAAATGGCAAAGTTTATCATTTATTTACACATTGGGAAGAAGATGGCGACAAGAGTTTTAAATGATTTAGGAGAGAAGGTCTAAGACATGAGTTTATAAATAATTAATTTTCACAATGTTAAAACTCAAGATAGAATGTTATTTAATAAAAACTGTTACACTAAAATAAACTGTCGATACAAAATCACAGTCTCATAAACACCAACATACATCTTCAACAGTTAAAGGTCCTGCAGTCGGGTTCCTATAACTGGCTTGAAATGCAACCAAAAAAACAAATTGAAATATAATGGATGGTATGTCTTACGATATTGCGTGGTGCTAGGTGGACGTCTTGAAGCTGTATCTATAAAGATAGATTCACAAAGAACTATAAAGGTATTGATCAAGTACAAGATTTACAACAATGGCCTTGATAGTGACATAATTACATATAAAGAACTGATAAACTAAGGTGCCAGACAAGGTACAGAAGGACTGTCACGGAATCACATATATCCTCAATGCTTTAGACTTTTCCTGCAATACTGGCACTATTAGTTCTTCACTTTAAGCTCCTGTCAAAGTTTGAACTCCTGGAAGACATCTTCCTTGTTAGTTTCACAATGAAAATTCTGCAAAGAACGAAATTGATTTGTTTTGTAAATAACCAGGTTATCAATATACAACCAAATATATGATTGATGGTGAACAGAAACGATGATAGTTAAGGGACTGAATTCTGCTTTGTATAATTTTGGAAGAATTTTTAATTGACACCTATACATACAAATGTAATTATCTACAACGAACCAGAACATACTCAGTCTGCTTTATTACATTCTCAACAGCCATTCTTGTATCTCTTTATTAAATCAGGGTTAACATCCTACTGCTTTGAACAAAAGCAAACGAACATGATCTGTGTACAATGAGGGACACTCTGAATTGTATTTCATCCTTGCAATGTAAAGAATGTAAATGTATGTTGAAATGTTTAGTAAATACTCTAGTCTAATCATGTATAATTGTCAACAGTTGTTTAGAGTTTCTCCTCAATCTTCAACTCACACCCATTACCTCAAATCTTTTCTCACACAATCTTCCTAATCAATGATGAAATTTGTTGCTAAACACTTAACGAGAGGCAATTTTTCTTTCCAGATCAATATTAAGAAAATGAGTTGAAAATGTGCAGTGAATATCGAATACACAATATGCTGACTGAATACGTACTTTATTTCACTGGTGTTAGAAATCAAAGATTTCTTACAAACCATTTGTTTCGTTTGTTAAAAACCTTATCAATAACACACAATAACAGGCGGTTTATTGAATGCTGATTTTTCTTTATGCACATTCATTTATTAATTATTTATGACATGTACTTTGGAAATAAATTATCCTGATATAAACATAGACTCAACCATAAAGCGGGGGAATTTTATCCAGGGTTGCGACAGTCTAACCTTTTCGATTTCTGTATTTCAAGGAATATTTGACAGATAATACCTTCGGTGTGATAATCAACAATTCGAGATACATGAATGATAAGCCAATGTGACTCGAAATATCAGTCCGAAATGACGCAGTAACAATGACATGAATGTCTCAGAAGGATTTAGTCTGCTGTACAATTATGAGTGTTTACGAGATATTCAATACTGGCGAAGAAATGATTAAATATAAAGAAATTGGTTCCATTTGGCATATTTTGATCTCTTGGGAGTAGCCACTTAAACCTCTATTGTATTGTGGGCGAATTTAGATGGTGGAAAGCAATAGAGGTTTACGTGCTTAGACTGGCTGAATTACTTTCAACAGTATTGATAGCCGATGTTAATCACTTCATTGGCCTTATTGGATTACCTCTTCTTACAAAAGGTAATCATTTACATTGCTGTCGTTGCGACCACAGAGTTATTTGAGTTGCTGGTCCTTGATCAATCGTATCAATATTGGAAATAGCAACAGACGTTAACTTTAGCTTTCCAAGACAAGAATGATGCAGTAGTATTGGTATTGTCATAGTATCGAAGAGAGATTCCTTAATTTGCGTTCAGACAATTTTTTCACATTTTTACTACAGCATTTTCATTCCAAAATATAGTATCCTATATATCTCCAAAATGCATCTTAAGAAACACTCCTTCTTGTTAATTCGTCTCATTAAAGTCATCTTACAGTAAAAAAAGGCAATAATGCATTTATCAGCATAAACTGCGCGTAAACTAAAACTAAAACAAAAAGGGCTCAAAATAACAGAGTTGGAAAAATTTTAAAAGGTTGTCTCGACGCATTATTTTCTGTCTTCACAATTTCTCAATCGACCTGTTAACATTTGACATTGATCATTTTATAGAGTATTAATTTTCACCAGGTCAAGTTGTTTGGATTGATCAGGTTATTTAATAGAAAAAAGTCCTAGACATTCAAATTACACATTTATCTTAATGGTTACATATTAGTCTGTCTATCAATCTGAATATATGTGACGTCATATCCTGTACACATGCTGATTGTGAGAATTATTGGACTGGTGCATTTGGTACGTTGTACAAGTAAAAAGAATTTTCAGTTCAAATCACGGTTTTCATTTACATGGAGATTGTGGTTTGTCGCTGTGCTTTTGCAATTAAGTGAGTTTGGTTAGGCTGGAGAAAATTTGAAAAACCAACATCAGCTCTTCTTGGAGTTCTTGTGCTGTCTCCTCTCATTCTCTACAACCAAAACATGACATTTCACAAAACGAATTGTAACATTTGAGAAGTTTATCACGAAATGTTATTTTTTAATGTTTTAAATTGAGCAAACCTTGAGGGACACGATGGTACTATTTACTATCTGGATTTATTGTATCCAAACTAATTAAATCATGTATATCCGCCATAGTCAAAATACTTCCCTTCAAAGCTATCTAACAGAACTTACATTTCGTCCAAAAATAAGCTGACCAGGATTCTCGTAGGATATAGCTTCGTCTATTTTCGTTACTAGAAAAGTCTGGGGTTCATTAATAAAGTTCACTGTTATCTGAAGAATTTAAAAGTTGCCAAGAAAATTACCTTTCTCAAATGAATTGGCGAGTCAGTGAGTCTATAAAGTTATTTGAATTACCAAAATTTAGCCCTTGTGAACTGTAAAAATCGATAATGGAGAAGTAAAAATCGATTTTGAGTTAAAATAAGATTACTGGAAGTTATATCCTATTGAAAACATGAAAGGCAGTCAGATCAAGTCTTACAGATGATGGATTAAGCGAACAGTCGATAGTCAAATTGATGTAAAGAAGAGATGAAGTCCACAACACGCAATAGACATTCTGATTCATGCTATCAGTTGTCTTGGGTCTTTCTCACTGTCAATGATCGGTCTAACCATAGTCAAACCTGTATCAAGTAATAAAAGCGATGTTTCCATTGAAAAAGACAATCTTATATTCATTCGGTTAACCAGCTAACAAACTTAAATTCAGCTATGAATATTACTATTAATGTTGTCTACGACTGAAAAAAAAATCAGATTACTTTCTAATGACTTCGGTTAGATTTATTTCCATTTGGCCAGACAAACTTTTTCATTTTGTAGAATGATAGTGAAAGGCTTGAAATTATTACTATGCTTTCTCTTCTTTCGGTTTGTTGTTACTATTTTAAAGACTAATAAAGTTTTTATTCTGACATATTGTGTTATTGATATATGTAACAAAAGTCTGCTAGCTTCGGTGATACTAGACGTCATTATTCCCTTAACACTATTCTTTAAAGCACCAAACAGTTAAAAGTTTTGTTTTCCCTTAACACTATCAAAACAAAACTTCTACAAATCTACTCTGAGACAAACTGAAGTGAAAAACATCAATATTTCGTCTTCTGCAAAGTCTTTGCATTGTCAAATGCCAATCGTCTGGACAATGTCTTATAATTATATAGTGGCGTTATCGTTGCCTCATCGGTGGTTTTAAATTGGCTAGACTCTGGCAATTCCAATTAAAATATATCAATAGAACTAAACTTTGTGCGTCCATGACCATACAAACAGCACGTATTTTCTAGGTGATTGAACATCACCAGCAACAGAGTACGAGCATATGATGCAACAGGATCGAGTTGTTGAACTGTTTCGTCTTCTATTTCTTGTTCTGTTGGAACAAACTGAACTGACTAGTTTCAAAGTCTTACCAGTGAGAAGAGGTTAAGGTAAGATTATTTAAACAGCGTTGTATTGAAAGGATTAAATACAAAATAATTCTCTCCCAACTACATTGATAATTCACGAAACAGACCTTAGTGTTAAATGCTACATGGTGTCAAAAGCTTTTGGTAAATCCGGAAACAGTCTCTTATTAAAAATGTCAAATTGAAACGTGTCTGCAACATGTTCTATCATAGTTTTTAAATCCAGGAGCTTAGTTTTGACGTGGTGTGGTACTTATCATTCGTTAATAAAACGTTGAGTTTCGACCTACGTAGGAGGATGATGTTAAAGTCTATACTGCACTCGATGTTGAAATTTTGGATAATTTTCTTCCATGCCCACCAACTTAATCTCAGGAGGAAATCATTATAAATTAACTAATCTTTCATCATAAGGAACAACAACGTCCTTCATGTTTACAACGCTGGGAACAAAATAATATGGTAATTTGTTACCATTATGATCTCGCAACCAAACCTGACTTATATCAGAGACGACTTCTGTTCCAGTGTGAATATTTTGGTGAATTTTATATATATATATATATATATATAATGGTACATGTCTCCACCAGGTGTCAAAGCTTATATTTTATGACAGATATTTAGGTAGTCATGTGTAAAGATTTCTTCTGTCGACAAATCAATGTGGTTTCATCAAAACTGTTTAGATTATAGTACAATGCAACTGAGTACCAAATATCTTTTGAAGAAGCAATGTAAGACTAGTAAAATGGTTTCCAGGACTTCTGAATGAGTGGTAACATTTCATCATCACACAGAAAATACTCTAATAGTTGATTTCTATTTGTCAAAAAGCGAAAGTTCTCTAGTTTTTTAATCAAAAGTATTTCATAGAATTATAAGCATAACCATCTACGAACTTTGTCTTTCTTTCTTGGTCCACGAATGGGAGCTACAGATAGGATAGTAAATATATCTATGTATAAGTTGATCTTTTGTCCATTTATAAGTTTCTTCCATTCCAGTTTATATTTCCTCCATGATTTATCATCTTTATTTCATCGATCATAGTTTTTTCAACAAAAAAGTTTTCAAAATTGACACGCCTCTGTCTGATCAATTTTCCAATAATAAAAAAACGAAAGAGTTATTTACAATAAGAAAAGATAAGAAAACTTACCGTGAAACTGGGGAATAAAACTGATGAAATATGTGATTAATAAGAAATAATCCATGTTAAGAGAAATTAACAGTTGTAGTAACACAAATCTCATAGTTGATGAAATTCCCCCGGTCAGTCTGGAGAAATCTGTTGACTGGAAATACACTGCCTTCTAATCAATATACAAGTATATCAAGACCACGCGACTATCGTACACCGCTTAATAATTCTTATAATCATCAAATTTCCTTCACATTTTCATCCAAGCAGAAAGCATTTATTTGAATCTGATATTAATTTTTGTTAATTGAAGTCGTGCAACGAAATCGAGAATTTATTGAAGAGAGTTTTATTAATCAATGCCACTGTAATGTGAATCCGAATTCTTGTAAAAGATTAATGTAACGTAAATTTTTGTTTGGGCGATTTGGATATGTTTAAGTGACATAAACACATAACCACATTTATAATAACCAGTTTAGAATCTAACGAGCTAAGTTAAAAACAAAACATGCATGTTTTGAAATGAAACCCTGACCATTTGTCAGCATGGAAAATGGGCATAACCTTATATTGGCAGTGGAGGTGTGCTGGAGCTTTTATAGAAGATACTCTTCAATCAATTGTTCATTCTCTAAACGTTGTATAGAACTTCGTGTAGTCGAACGATAGTAATTGTTAAACTGCAGAATTTTTCACTTTTGAAAAGTTATATAAATTTTTTGATTGTCCGAAAATCTGTGACGAATGAGCTGTGATCTCAAGAAAAGTAAGATGATATAAATTAACAGCAAAGAGGGGAGAAGAAAAATATAATAAAGGTAATGCAGACAAAATACCAATAGTCATCTCTTCTGCAAAATTTTTGAATGGCCATAATTTAAACCAATGATATATTGTGCTAATGTAACAACCTTACAATCTCTTTACGTAATATGTACAATGTTCTTTTCGGATTATTTGCTCCCAAAAGTAGTATTTACATCGTCATAATTTGAGTTTCCCAGTTTATCAAAAAGAATAGAATTTTTTGTTAAAGTCTTTAAATGCTTTATTGTGGGCTAGTCTTATTAAGACAGCAAGAGTTGCGTCCCATCATAAACAACAATGAATCAATAATAGTTAAATTGCCAACACAATCAGAAAACCGACATTCACCTATCCAAACGGCAATCTTACTTTTGAAGACATAAATTTGTCCAATAACCATTCAAGATCGAAAATCGTCCTTTTCAGAGCTCTAAGCGCGCCACGTTAGGCATCTCTGTGTTTAAACTTGAGACGAAGTTTATTCCTAAAATTCGAAGCATGTACAAAAGTACGAACGTTTCTTTATGAGTATTCATGCGATCAAAATGTTCAAATTAAATGTCAAAGAGAATATATTTTCCAAGCAAACATTATGAAATATACTCTTTAAATGACATTTAGAAGTAGATGGAATAATTAAGAACACTATTATGGATATACTACTCCTTTAAAAAAAAAATTGTAAACGTATGGGACAATGTGGGCTTTAGAACTCTACTCGGCCCACTAATCAAACTGGTGCTTAACATACTGTATAACAGTAGATCTACTCACTGACATAGTAATTGAAATGATTACATTCTTTTGAGGTCTTAGACTTACAAGTAGCTATGACTGTATCCGACGTTTAGGATTAAAAATTTAAGTACAATTCAACCTAGGCAATTTTCACTGATCGGTGACAATTAGTCTCTGAACATAATAGAAACCTCGGGGTCAATTTTTCTTAGAAGTTTCTAGCTGGTCCTTATCTATAATAGACGCAGGAATTTTTCTTGAAAGGTCTTGACAGTGTTTCCTGATTTTAGTGTATTTTCGAATCACCCGATTAAAATTATGAAGTCTTCAAGTAAAAAAATCTTCTCTTTAGTATTGGGAACCATAGTCTTCTTGACCATATCAATGCTCCTCCGATAAGTAGGCATGAAAACATCTGCAAAGCATTCCCATACTGTAAGATATTGTGAATGATGAAATATACTCAAGGAAAGGGAAAGTTAATTATAATAATTATAATTGGGAGAAGGAGGAGCTAATATAATCTATAATTATAATGTTCCTGCCGTCTGCTTTTCATCCGGGCATTTACTGGCAACACAAGATGGCGGCCACAGAAGCCTTGCGAGCCGATAATCCAGAATCTATCGAATCTCTGAGTCGCGAGGCAGAATCTCTGAAATCGAGACTAGAAGAAGAGAAGGCCAAATTGAACGATGTCGACAGTAAGTCAAAAATTACGCCCCTAGCCCCTACTGTTTTAGCTTGATTTATTCCTAACTGTTTAATTCTATCCGTGTATTTCTCTATAAGAAGGATGACAAACCATAACATAACGGTATAACCTTCAGTATTCTGCACAATATAACTTTGCGTATATTCGGTATTACTGTGTTTATTTTGAGCAACATAATATTCCTGTGTTTAACAATGTTGCCCCACCCACTCACTGTTTGTTATTATATTATCAGTGATATTTCACAGTAGACTGGCAACATTGTATATCAATGTTGTACATTGATTTAAAGGGACCATTATTGATAAGTTTAGTAAAAAATAAGTTTTGAGCTTTTTGCTGCTATATTTAAGAATCTTTTAAAATTGATAGGCCTACAAGCTAAAGGCGTACCAAAAAGCATAACACAGCATAAATTGATTTCCATGTAGCTAACAGTGGCCCCCTCCCTTTTTTCCAATTTCCACACCTTGTATTACTTTATTGCTACTAAGCTATGTATTTTGCATTTGTTGTGTTTTTCTCAATTGACATTTATCACTATAATTTACAGTGTGTGTTGTTGCCCAAAGATTAGATAATTTACCACAGTTTAATATTAAACCAAGACGGGTATTAAAGGGACATCAAGGAAAAGTCTTATGCATGGACTGGTCTTCTGATAAAAGACATATAGTTAGCTCCTCACAGGTAACTTTTCACCTCAAGTCAATTGTCCTATGAGTTAGGTGCTTACTCAAAGTCTTCAAAGCTAATGCACCAATATTTTGCAAAAAGCAGAAGAGCCATGAAAAATAAGAATGTACCCAGTAATTTGAAAGTTGACAAAACGGAAGTTGGAACTTCCATCATTGAAACCATTTGTTCATATGACTAACAACTTGTTAGTAGCAAGTTTTACAGAACAAATTTTTAACAAAAAATAACTGATATATGTCTTTTGTCTGATCTGACGTGATGAAACTAAATTTTAAAAATCTAAGTTGTTTATTGTCCAGGTTACCACATTCTGTTATTTAGACCAATTTTGAATATTATTGTGTTTCAGGATGGTAAAATGTTAGTTTGGGATGCATTTACTACTAATAAAGTAAGTATAGTATAGATTTCAAATAAAAATCATTGATATAAAATTCAAACGGAAGGTTTGACTTATTATCATTTGTTATAGGAGTTAATGTTTTCCTTCCTTGTTGTAAACTCAAAGTTCAAAGTTACATATAATAGTTCAATGTTTTATAACAAAATGTTAAAATCATTCTTTTTGATTCAACATCACTGTTGTTAAAAATAATTTTCTGGGGCCAAATCAGTCTTTTTAATACCCTAAAATTGTATACAATTGCATTGCATATTACTTGAATTGATAACACATAAAACACAAGTGTCTACTGATCAGATGAAAATGTCATATGCCAGTATGTCAAGAATAAGTTATATTTTATCTCTTTATTCTTGTCAGCTGTTGAATTGGTTTATGTAATAAATCAGACACAATTGAAATGAAATTAAAGAGACAAGTGAAATGAATTATAAAATGTCTAACTAATGATGTAAAGATTTATTAGGCAAGGAGAGGCTGTATATTATGTCTTATCAGTTTATACTTATACCTTCTATAATACATTATTAATTCATACCCATATCCCTATATCATCCTAATCTTGATAGGTCAAGGGTCATATTTCATTGACCTGGAAAAGGCTGAGCTATCAATGTCAGTATCCTGAAGCTATAGTCTGTATCATATTTTGTCAAGAAATGATAAGAATAGATTTAAAGTGAATGTGACATGATATAACATGATATGTTTAGCTTAGTAAGCATTAAAAGAGAAATAAATGAGAGGCTTACAATCACAATGAGTCTTTTATATAGATATTGCAAAATATATCCATTAAAATCTGTGCATACTCCCTCTTTAAAGAACAAGAAGTTACCACTGATTTAAGGTTAATTGGTCAAATATCAAGACTGGAATATCAAGCTAATTAGTCAAGTGCTGGAGATTGAAAAGCAACAGACAGGTTACTGATTAGCAAAGCTGCATATATATATTTCATCAGATCTAAGCCTTGGTTTAATTATCTTAGATCTATAAAGTAATATAAATTAACAGACATATATTAAATTTGTATCCAACTTGTAATATGTTTCATGCATGGCTTTTTATGAGATCTATCTATGATAAACCTCTTTTATTATTTAAGGAACATGCAGTTACTATGCCAACCACCTGGGTTATGGCCTGTTCATATGGTCCTTCTGGTACAATAGTAGCTTGTGGGTGAGTTTTACTTCTATAGCCCCCTACCTGCATCAGCAGTCATCACAGCGGCATTAGTCTACAGGGCCATCAGTTTATTGTCCCATCCAAACAACTAGGCTCTCTTTCCGTGTCCGTCCCTATGACCTGTATCACTGACAGGGGGACCTATGCCAGGATTGAACCCAGAACCTTCAGGTTAGCGAGCAAACATCTTACTCACAGATCCACCACGGCTCTCTAATGAATTTAGAAGAGAATGTTATTGTTTATTTACTTGTCTTTATTATTTCAGTGGTTTAGATAATAAGTGTACAGTTTATCCATTAAGTTTAGAAGAAGATCCAGCAAGTAAAAAGAAAGCTGTAGCAACACATACCAGTTATTTATCTTGTTGTTCATTTACTAACTCAGATTTCCAGGTAATATTTTAAATTATATGTCGTTGGTGTTTGGCATTGGCTTGATTTCTGAGATTTAATGTCATTTTTCACAATTTATTATGTTTGTAAAACTTTTATTTTCAGATTTTAACAGGAAGTGGAGACAGCACCTGTGCATTGTGGGATGTTGAAAGTGGTCAGCTGATACAGAGTTTCCATGGTCATGCAGGAGACGTAATGAGTATAGATTTATCACCTACAGAAACAGGCAATATATTTGTCTCTGGGGTAAGATTCATACATATTTTCAAATCTGGAACATCCATGTCCATAGTCAAACCACAACTATATGGAACTGCAAACTATGAATATTTGTGTTCATTACTGGGTATCCCCAATTATGCATCAATACGACATGCCATGTTATACATGACTCTTTGCTATGCCTCTTGATGCAAAATATTAGTATGTATATGGTGGTGTGTTGTATTGCAATTGTATCAATTCACCAATGTATTCTGCTGGAACTAGTATATATGAATGTTTTGTGGACCAGTACAGTAGTCTGAAAGTTAAATTTATATCATTGATATCTACCGTAAGATATTATATTATGTCATAACTTAAACAGCATTTAGAGATCACATTAAATAACAGAACACAATTTTATGGTATTCTACTCCTTAGCTTTATTGCACACAATGTTATATGATATTGTAGGGGTGTGATAAAGTAGCTATGGTATGGGATATGAGAACAGGTGATTGTGTACAGATGTTTGAAGGACATGATTCAGATATAAATAGTGTACGATTCTATCCTAGTGGTGATGCCTTTGCTACAGGATCAGATGATGCTACAGTAAGTAATCCACTTATCATTTTACAATAAAACTAGTTTTGAAGCTAGCTATATATTTGGTACTGTCATCATGTTTCGAATAAAAAGAAAGCATCAACCATATTTTACTGAGGTTCTCAAAGAATCCTTTCCTCTTACTAGTATCTTTCACAGATTATCTGTACCCATTTACTGCATTGAATTATGAGTCATTATTCAAGCTCATTTGACTTTCACACACAAGATTAGAACACACATCCCCAATTTGCTCCACAAGCAAATGGTGCCACATGAAGAATCGATGCTCTTGCTAACTATGCCACAGAACCCCATCAATATTTTAAGGTAACAATATGATATAAATATGATTATTGATATTACAGTGCAGATTATTTGATCTACGAGCTGATAGAGAAGTTAGTTGTTATAAAAAAGAAAGTATAATATTTGGGTGTAATTCTGTTGATTTCTCTGTTAGTGGTATGTATGAACTTTATTGTATAACTTGCAATAAATTAATCTCTATCGCCTGCTTCTTTAGAAGTCACAGTGACTCAATGAGTAAGAGCCTACTCACTAACCTGATTTCCTAATTCCTCTCATGTTGCATGGTGATAGGCATGGAAAGCTGACTTTCGGAAATGCTGCCAGTTTCTTACCATAAGAAGGATTTGAAATTTTGGCAGCCACATTCAAATAAGCCTCTGACACATGGTGACATGATTGACAAAAAAACAATTTATTCCTGTTGTCCTGAAAAATGATAGCTTTAAAGGCATTCTAATAAGCCAGTAATCTATAAAGTATATATATATGACAACATTTTTAAAACATTTCTCTTATTATTTTTCTTTTCCATAACTCAATATGGTACAGATTTGCTATTCATCATTTCTTTGTTTTTACAGGGCGTTTATTATTTGGAGGTTATAATGATTATACTATTAATTTATGGGACGTATTAAAAGGAACTAGATTATCTATATTATATGGACATGAGAATAGAGTCAGTTGTTTAGGGGTATCACCTGATGGTACAGCTCTATGTACTGGTAGTTGGGACTATACTTTAAGGGTAAGTAAATAAAAATTATTCATATATAGCAACATCTTTTTAATGGAATTCCCAACACGTTAAAAAATCAACTAGTAGAAATACAAAAATGGTTAACAATATTTGTTAGTTTGTTTAGAATGAAATGATAAATACCAGTCAAGCTAGGTGCTTAAAGTTGAATTAATTCTGCTTATCATCATTTTTTAGAGTAGTTTTCAAGTAAATGAAAATATATAAACCAGCAAGTCAATTCAATTGATATGTATAATTATTTTTTACATAAAATCCTGAAGCTTGGTTTTCTCTTTTTCTAGGTATGGGCATGATGTGTAATTTTATTATGTACAGATGTCTTGACTGGACCATCCAGCATTTTCAAATGTCAAGGCCATTTAGACAACGATCTCAATTATTGACCAATTAGAAACAACCTTTAAAAACTAGCGAGGTGGATGTTGATTTGTTAGGTCAGGGTTGGATGTCTCTAATTTCTAGTCTATCTCTATACAGGGTTATATTATTGGTTATTTCTTCTAGACTGTATAACCAATATTCGTTATATTAGATGAAATTGACTTCATTATTCCCTGATTTATTTTAAATTTAGTATTTGAATTATTATTATAATCATATATCATTTTCAGGGTTCATTATATTAGTAATTTGCATTTTCCATGTTTAACTAATAAATACAAGGACATTTCCAGGCTGATTTAATTTTGGCTTTTATCTTCAATTAATTTAAATATTTCTAGCTCGTTAATCTATTTATTAACAAGGAAGTGCTAATTAGGTTCATCTATATTCTGTCTAAGATTATAATTATTATTACGGTGTATATATTTTTATTTATTTTAATATTTCATAGTATTCAGAGCATTATTTCAGATTTCCTGTTATTAAAGGGACAGATTTGTCATTTTGGGGGGTTGATTTGGGTGTTTAATATATGTAAATAGCTTTCAGATTCTACAATTCAAAAGTACTAAAAATGTACAAAAATCGCATAATTCCTTCACTCAAATTAGGAACTTCACTTTCTATTTCAATATGTGTCGTTTCTATATATGACAGAGTCTCAAGAAATGACGAATCTTCATTTAACATTCAAAAGCAGATAATTATGTACCCACCTGGATTAATTTCTCAAATATAAACGTAAGCTGTGAGCTTTTTCCGAGACTAAGGTACGATTGGTCAAACAGATGTTGAACCTGTCTCTATAGAAGTATAATGTATATTCATATGTTAATACCACATATAAAATCAGATATTCCTAATATATTGAACAACTTTATGTCTAGCTAGATATACCAGTTATTGCCATCCTAGTTTTTCTGATTAAATGAATCTGGTTGAGATAGAATTTGCGAAATAGCAATTCATTGCTTGAATTTGGCATAAGATAAAAATGTAAATTGGAAAACTCAAATAATGCTCTGAAATGTTCATTAAAAGGTGAATTATTCAGAAAATATCATTATGCAAGTTCTATGTACAATAGTTATATACATATATATATATATATATAGTGCGAGAGAGAAAAAGTTATATTATGTGTAGCATAGAACATATAACAGGGTATATTTATGATTGTTAAATATAAGGGTTCACTTTAAACTTCACTCACCAACCCCAATTTTTGGATGAAGTTCTGCTGAATATCAAACTTTTAGGAATGGAAGATGATTACAACATTGTGGTGATAAACCAAATGTGGTTCATCTTTTTGCTGACCAAACAGGGTTGTTGATTTGGCCATATTTGCTGGACTTGGTCCGATCAAGTCCTGTTTCTGGCATTCGTAAAGTTTGATGTTATCTGCTAATTCAGAAGGGCTTAAAAGTGTCAAGTACCCAAGTATTTGAGAAGTCATAAATATTGACTCTTGTTTTAGTTGTGCTGCAGAACACATTTCATGTTCTTTGTTTGTGTTGTACAAAATGTTCAATGTTTTATAAGGAAAATTAGAAATTAGCATAATCAAATATATAGAAATCTCAATGGTCCCATTATTTATTGTATTTTTACCAAAACCAAAAAGGTTTTTTCTATCTTGTATTTTTTTTTTTTTCGTTACCTCTCTGACAAATTGAAAGAGGAAGTTAACAAGTAGGAAATAGAATTCTTTACAAATTATAATTACCAGTATAGAACAAATGATTTGAGCAAACCTGAGTTTATAGTATTTCATATTTCTTACTTTTGGTTCATCTTGAAATCTGGAATAATAACATAATTTTAAATCTTAGTAATCAAATGTTTTTTATTATTGTTGTTTAATTTTTTAAGGCTGTTTATGTTATCCTTTTGTTATTTATTTGTTTATAATATTTTAGTTTTATCCAAACCTTACTGTGAAATCAAATTATCTGTAAACATTGGATTTTACTAAGCATGTTTATGAATTAAGCTGTGGAAATCGCAGATGAACATCAAAGGCAGTCTAATGTATAAATAGCATCCATGCTTTTACTACTCATACAGCAAAAGTGACCATTCATGTTTCTGATTATTATCATATCTATATGTGCATAAACATTGTTGCTCCATTGCATATAATTCAGAATAATTATATTTTTTTTGATTTATTGTATTTAATTTCAGTGGCTCATCTTTATATACCACTGTTTAAATACCTGATAAATTCATCCAGGAATACCATACTGATTTGATGCAAAATGATCAAATAATATAACTAACTTATTTCTAACTAAATAACACAAACAGCAGGGGGTTGAAATCTCATATTGTAAGAGAAGAATTTAAATTATATGTTTGGTCAATGTTAAATTTTAAATTAATCGACTTTCTATATTAAATGTACAGGGTTATTGTCTCAAAAGGAAAACAAACTATCTATAATTTTATTTGTTTTACTCTGTAAATAGGTTTATTTTGTTAAGACTTGACTTTTTTGTTCAGAATTTGTTTTTTTTATTTGATGTCTTTCTTGTTAATTCTTCTTTATATTGGTGCAATACCATATTTCACAATTTTCATATTAAGAACAATTTGGTACAGAATATTGGAAGGGAATTGTTTAGATATAAATATAGTAGCCATCTTCACACACATGACCTTTTTAGTTCTTGTTCATGTTTTTGAGGAAAACAGTATAAATGGAGTGATCATCGTATATTTCATAATATGAATGTTATACTGTTCTTAAATTAAATAATAATATTACATTAATGTGTAGCAACATGTTAAATACCTTGTAAAAGGTTTCAGTTTTAATGTTAGATGTATTCAGTTTCCTTTATCTTAATGTGAAAATAATTTAGCACTTGTTATAAAAACACTAGTTCAGATTCCTATCCTCTTAAAGCAGAGTTGTTTTGTATCTGAATAAGTAGACTGCAGTTCTATCAGCATTTAGTTTTATTTTTCAATAGTATTCATACTTTTAAAGGGATTGTAAAAAGATTTCCTTATATATTTTTAAGTGTTTCAGAGACTAAGACTAAGGATTTTATGATGTCGATATCGACAAAGCTGCTAAAGATTTTGAAGGGGCCTCATAGAATATTCTAAAAGAATGGAATAACTACAGATGTGTGACTGAAAATTGGAATTATGCAAATCAATGCTATTAGCTTCTCCAATAAACATTAAACTTTTAATAAAAAACCTTTTTACAATCACTTTAAGATCACAGTACTTCTGCATATTTTTCAAGACTCAGCTTTAAGTGCAAAGACATTTGGAAAACAGGTGATAAGCCTTGCCAATTATCGAAATAGAATTATCTTTTAAAGAACCGAATGGAATGTTAAATTATGTTTTTGTTACTTCTGTACAGATTGTTTTTACTGTATCTTTAAGAAAGAAGAATTTAGCTGTTACCATTATTATTATTATTATTATTCATGTCTATTTGCATTCTGTGTTGGAGAATTTTCCTATAATGTGCAATAAATTATTAATAGAAAGACAAGTTTTTATATCACCACCGAAATCCTTTTCGAATTCGATCTCCTGCTAAATTTAATACAGTGAATCCTGCTCAAGTGACCACCTTTATTAAACACCCTCAATATGGACCACAGTAAAGTAATTTGCATTTACACTTTTTGCTATTAGTAAAACAACAGAGGTAAGCTGGAATATCAGTTTATGAATCATATGTTTATTCATTAACAATAAATAATACTAACAAAAAAAAAATAAGGATATAAAGATAGATATTTATGTGATATGAACTGTGGTTTAAAATATTAAAAGTGAGAGGTATGTGAATACTACTTCATTACACCCTCATATGGAAATGGAATGAATTATTAGCAATTCATCTCTTGAAGCTGGTGCACACTCCCTCTTTAAAGTTATGAGGCAGCTTATAGCAATTTGAGATGATTAAATCATAAGAAAATGAAAAGTGTATTCAGCTATAGTGTTATTTAAACACATTTTTACATTCTCACAATGATAGATTGTTGAACTTCAGGACTATGGATTTAAAAATCATAAAAAAAAATCTACAAAAAGCATAAAATAAAGTACAAACAACTACTACTTCTATAGCCTTTATAATATTTATATTTATAACTTAAAAAGTGGCTTATAAGCTTATTGAGATCTACTTAAATAATTTAATTCATTTATCCAAATTCAAATTGAGGACATTTATTTTTCAAAGATAGTGTTAATTTAATGTCATAAATGTTGATAAAAACTACAATAACCCCTACTTTGATCTTACTCAAATACTCATAAAATAATCAATACATAAATGCATCAAATAATATACTAAATAATTTGTTTTAAATTCATTTTACAATGACAGAATAATTATCACAATAGGCAGAATAACTAATTATATCACAGTAAATATTAATATCACAGATTTATCACCAATAAAACAATTAAACATATATATTCATGGAATGTATATCAATTAATCTATCAATAGGAATAAATATTCTTCATATACTTAAAGGAATAGTTAGGTTTGAGGAGTTTGTGATCACTGATGATTAAATAAAGGCTTTCTACAGATTGTATTGGTTGTTGAAAATGACAACAAAAGTCACTATGTTTAATTCCTGTGGGTACACAACTGAAACTATGTGATTTCATAAAGGGTTTTTTATCATAAAACTTGGATTCATCATAAAGCTGACTATTCCTTTAATAAAATAAACCTTTAAAATAGAATACTAGTAGAATAGAATATCAATGCATTAGTCCAAAAGCAATAAAGTTTTACATAGAAGTATTTGAAATGTACATGCATATTTATTATTATATTAAATTATGTTCAGTTTTATCACACAGAAAGTAAAATAAATCTTTTCAAAACATTTTGATAGTCATTCCTTGAATCGTTAGACATGAAAATTTACATGATAGCACAAACTTTAGATTTCTCTTCCTTCTCTTCAGGTAGTTCAACAGATTGCTGTGATTTTAAATGTTGTTCATATAAAAATCTCTCACTGAAAATACAGAGAGAAATGTAGTAACAATTTTCAGTTTCTAATTTTCAAATCACTAAAACAATTTTTCAAGCCAATATTCAACTGTTCAACTTATTCTTCGAAATATTTGGAAAAATTTAAAATTATTTTCTTGATAAGTTATGTCTTAGTATTAGTGACTCTTCCCTACTTGATTTACAAGTCTTAAAATACTCAATTCATGCTGGTTAAGTGCATAAAACTACTAATTTCTCATGCAATTGGATAATGATAGCTATAAAATAGTGATGTTTCGAACATGCATTGCGCTTTTCTCATCATGCACTAACATGTTAGTTAAAACTCAGAATGGAATGGAAGAGAACCTGAAACATTGTTACTCTGTGTTTTATGATGTGTGGACATTTTTTTAGATGTAAAAAAAACAAAAAATTTTTAGTTTGACTTATGACATGGTAGGAAATAAGAATGAGATTAGAATCCTCAATCACTATTTGTTTCCCATAACCAACCAAGCAAATGATATCATGTGGAGATTCTAATGCTGTGCTATTCAATCTCTTAAAAGCATGCAATATGCAAACTACCTGTATTCTTCTTCTTCATCTTCATCTATATCAATAGAATTTCTTTGGAAACAAAATAATATTAGATGTATCATTATACAAGCGAATTCTTTTCATGACCTTAGCTTTGAATTTTGGAATAATACAGAGGGCTTGTTTGAATGAACTTGTATGTTATGTTTATAAAATATGAGAGAAGATAGTTAATCTATAATCTTACCGTTCTGCTCTTGACATCTGAGACAAATCTGATCGAGTTGGACTGAAATATTCAACAACAAAAATAACATTATAATCATGTACAAGAAAAGATGCCAACTAAAGGTTTAGCTGATTTACGCTCCTAAATAGGCCAACCTTCATCATATATATCTTGGGAACAGTTGATAAGGTAATTCATATCTCTCAATAATAATGAATATCAGCCATCTGCTCAATTTCAGCTATCCGTAGCAATCATCAGAAATGAAATCTGACAACAGGTTCCTCTAAGTGTACGATGCAAGTTTAAAAGGGTTTTATTATCATTCTCGCATGAAGTAGATTACTTTTGATGTCCTATAATGGTAATAAGTGAACACAATGGAAGTAACAACAATCTATATTTTGTTGACTTGGAGGAGAACTGGACATTCAATATTTTAATTCAAAAAGTGCCATAGAAAACGGAAATTGTGCTCACAGTCTCACAGTGATATCAGTTGTTACATGAATTATAACTTACCTATTGACTGTTGGTAACTTGTCAATAGAATCAGATTGTTGAATAGTTTCATAAACTGTTTCACTTAAACTGGTTGAATTTAATCCTAGTAAATAGATTGATATATTAATACACTAACAAATTCAAGTTACAGTTACATAATATACTCAATCAATGTTTTATCAGTTTACAGCACATTCATAAAGTAACAAAAGTTACAATTTGAGCTTAATTATGATATTCTACATTAATTATCAAAATTGTAACAGCTGCATGCATCAATATTCAAAATGGTGTAAAAAATGTACGTTAGAAAATGAAATTAGATTTTTAGTCAAATCTATTTTATATTTTTATCTGTTCAGTATCAGTTTAAGCTATCCAAAATAAGACTTGTCCAATTTGTGTTTCAAATTTGCTTTTCGGTAACATTAATTCATGGAGACATGGAGACATGGAGAATTTTTAAAGAATGTTTATCTTCTTGTGGACCACATTTTCACAGGCTTGAATAAGCATTTCAGTATAAAACTTCTAAAACTGTTTGACATTAGTTCACTTCAAATGATATTAATCTTGATTTATAGCAATTGTTGCAATCATAAACAAAAACTAAGGGTGTTTTTAATATCATACAAGCAGTTACAAGGTGCTCTTGTTAATGCATATGATTTTCAAAATGTAAGAAATATATATAGTACTAGCCAAGCCAAACAAACTTAATGATGATGAAATGTCTTCTATTCATGATTTCAGAACTTCTGGTTTAACTATTGCTTAAGTGACATGTGAAGTATTTTTAATTACAGTGTATGTTCAGTATATAACAAGGTGAACGGGATAAAACAGAATAAAACACATCAATAATATTCAACATTAAAACTCATCTAAAGGTTTGCTAAACAACAACAAAAAAATGAAATATGATTTCTGACAAATTAATAATGAAACATGATTTCTACCCACAACCAAACTCTATGGGTTAAAACAAGCCAATGTTAGACATGCTAATTAGAATCATGCTACCTTGTTCACCACATATGGCTTTCTGAAGATTATCATCATAAAAATAATTTGGTCCGTGATCGATGGAACTTCTTTTGGCATCAAAATTTATCTCTGAATATAAAGGCTCTTCAATTTTCACCTTCTTCCTACCTGGTTTTGCTTTGGATGTGTCAAGCTCAATCTCAGTATAATGTGGATTGTCTGCAGGTATTTCCTCGTAAGTATTTACCAGTGTTTGTGGAGGGGAATTTACTGGTAAATTTGGAGGACCACTTCTGGAAATAGTGGAAGATCAAAACAATGGAATTTAATTTAAGTTTATATTAACTATTCTGTTTATTTTATCTTATGGATAAAAAACACAATAAAAGCTTGTCGAGTGCATATATGACAGCTTAATTACATAAAAACAGGATATTGGATGAAAATTGAACACTACCAATTTGTAAATATTTACACTAATACATGTTTGATATGAATCCATTTCAATTTGAAGTCGAAATACAGTAGAGCATCGTTTCCATTCCCAATAAAAACAAATTTCTGGAATGTTGAAACATGTCATACCATAACAAAAGTTGTGTCCTTTCCTATTTTGACACCTATTGATCTATCTTGTATTGTGCATTAAGTCTCTTCAAAAAACAAACTTTTTTTTATAGCTTACTTTTTGGATTGTGGTTCGATTTCTTCAGTCTCAGAATCTGAAGTTGTTTCTTCTGATGATGATGATGATGTTGTAGAGGAACCAGAACTTGATATGGAAGTAGATGAGGAAGATGATGATAGTGGTTGAGTTGGTGATGATTTCTGAAACAACAACGACAATGATACAAACATTAAATTTGAATCTGTAAATGCTGCCACTCCTGTATGATACCTTAACTTGGCTTGATATTGTGTCAAAGTCAAAGTTTTCAACATCCAGAGTTTTTAAGCCTACTAATTCTACTAAATAGCAAAAAATCATGATCGAACAATGTAAAAATCAGTCTGATTTACAAAGTTTTATCAATAGCCTCATTTCAGTGATAAATGAACATGAATGGGAAATCAATTCAATTCTTACTAACCTTTGTATATTTTTTCTTTTTAACCTTTTCTTGTTGTGAATTTTCTTCTAAGAATAGAAATATTTGTATCTAGTTATTTTACATCATAACATTAGGAAATTTAGATTAAGAAACTTAACTATGAGTTTTTCTTCCTTGAAAACTATGTTTTTACAATACAAAAACTGTTTTAAGTTAAATTTTCTGCATCAATATTTTAATCATATTAAAACTGAAAAGAACTTTGTAGTGTGTTTAAATTCTCACCATCATCTTCTTGTAAATGTGCTCTCATGGCCTGTTTTACTTGTTCCCTTTCATCATCCATAACTAACATAGAATGATTCAATAATCTTCCTTTTTCTTCACTCTGTCTGCGAGCCAAACGTATATTACGTCTACAATAAACATTGGAATGGAATATCAATCCAGTTCGGCAGACAGTTTTTTAGAGCATTGCAAACAACATGACATCATTTACTTGGTTAGATTCAACAAATGGTGGTCGTGGGTTCTAATCTGAGTCGCTGTTTGAAAGTCTTGTGACTTCCACATTATTCCAGTCAACTCATATGTCAATGGGCACAGATAATTCTGGAGAGATCAATACCAAGAGGTTTGCTTCATTCTTATCTCTTTCAGTACCAATTTTCAAATTAACTCTTTCTTGTTTCTTGCAATGTTGGAATTACTTGATAATACTTGTACTTGTATTCAATGTAACTTTTATCATATAACAATACATTATACATTATACTTTATATTGTTATTCAAATCATTTCAACTCATTGAGCACACAATTCTCCTTTTTCAATGTATTTATCTTCTATAATAGTAGTAATTGCAATTCATGTTTATCCAGAAATATCCTACCTCATAGGTTCTTCTTCAACTCTGTCTTCCTTCTTTCTTTCTAATAATTTTAATTTTTGTTCTGCTTTATCTTTTATCATTTTAAATATACTGAATAAATTCAAATACTTCATTCAATGATCAATCAGAGAAATTGTGTCGAGTTGGCCCCTTGGCATTCCATTACTGAGAGTCTTTAATCTGCATATCAAAGCACATGTAGGAAGTGTTTATTCTCCCTACCTGAACAACTATTTTGTCTGACTCTTCAACTTGCCTTTCTGACAGGTTTAAATTGCATAAAAAAAAATCTACATGCACTATGTTGATCTATACCAGGATTTTTTCATGTAGATGGTTGTAAGAGATTAAGTATTTAAATTTCTAAGATTTTTTCTTAATTCTCACTATAAAATATACAAATCGACATTGAAAGCAATGAGAACTAACTAATGACAAATTGACAACAATTAATTATGGAACACCATTTCAATTTATTCATATCAATTTGTAATTATAGTATCATACTACCTGTAAATTGTAATGCATCAATTAGTTTCATTTCCAATTACCTTTTCTTTTTTTTCTGTGGTGATTTAGGATCATCTAATGAATTTGAAGATAAACTGGATATAGTGGTATCTGAAGCACTACCAGGATCTGTAAACTGGAAATCACTGCTATGGACACTTTCTTTCTCTTCTTTGATTAAAGAGTCTAAAACATCAGCACCCATACTAACATAAACTCCTCTAGCAACTTTATCAAATTCTCTCTGTGATCCTGATCTTCTTACTTTCAATCTCCTAACAAAGAAACCAAGATCATTTTTAGAGACTGCATAAAAAATGTAAAGCAAAATCATTCACTCCTTACATTAAGGATTTTCAAGATAGGCCTACTGTTTCTAAAAAACTCTTAAATCAAAACTGAGAGTTTGTTTGCATATTTGAAATGAGAACCAAGAAAAGCCATTTCAATCAATGATTAAAGAGAAATAGTCATTAAAATATTTGTTATTATTTTTGTCTTGATTGAGCTCAATTTAAGCTACCTGTAGCAGATTTTCGAAAATGTTCTTTTGTAATAATTTAGTTACCTTTTAATTAGTTCCTTCCTGGTATGTTCAATTTTACTATGTAATAGTTCAGGTGCAGACTGAACAGTTGATAGACTTGAATCATGGTCTGGTTCACCCTAACAAAAAGAAAACATTAAAATATCTGTCAGGCAATGTAATATATGCAAATCTGTCCAAATATGCACACTACTTAAATTCAAAAAGCAATATGAATGAATATTTAAAATTCAAATATCATAATGATGAAAATATATTTACCACCACTTCCTTGGTTGTTTTAACCTCAGTAACTGTGTGTTCAACATGGGGTTGCCTAATATTTACTTGAGAATTTATATGTACTGGTTGCCGTGAAAACATTTGATTGTTATCATATTGATGTTGTTGTTGTAGTTTAGAATTAATAACAGCTTGTTGTTGCAGTTGCTGTTTTAACATCATGATCTCTTGTTCCTGCATATGTTGAGCATTAACCTGTTGCTGCAAGGTAGATTCCTGTTTCTCTGATTGATGTTTCATCAATGTAAACAATTTGGCCTGAATTCTGTCTTCTGCCAGAGATGTTTGTGAAGTGGAATCTTTGGTAATAGCTTTAAAGGCATCTGTGTAATATTTTATGGCAACATCATGGTTACCAAGGTTACAGCAAATGGAACCAAGACTCTCAAGTACCTGCCATTCAGCATGAGGGTCACCTAAAATAGACAAATAATCCTATTAGTGGAAACAAGTTCTATATCTTTAGTAGTTGTAGTGATATATCTAGCTCATTAAATTTATATCACGGTTTTAAGATAAGAGTTTAGTATTGCTTCTTTTATAATACTGTTTCTTTGCTATAAAAAAAAACATCACTTTTTTACCAAAATTTCATAATAATTTCAAGACACAAAAGTACCCTTTATACATACCATTATCTTTAGCTTTTCTTAAAGCAAGTAGAAAATATTCTTTGGCTTTATCTAAGTCCCCAACTTGATTATAGGCATAACCCATATTAGCATAACAATGGCCTTCGTTGATACCATTCTTTAATTCACCTGAAAAAAAAAAACAATAGATGAATTGCATAAAGTTGTTTTCGTTGTGATGCATGCTTTTAGCTAAAAATAGTGAACATTTATATAGCTGGAGATTAGGCTAAATCAATTATAAGCAGTATATTTGAATACAGATAAAGATTTGATGAAAATAAAAGGCATTATACTTGATTTTCTGATCAAAAATATTGAGTAAGCTTACTCTTCAATCAATTAATTCTCTATATTGACAACTTACCGAATTTGGCAGCAGCTTGTATATGATAATCTATAGAGTTATGGTATTGTCCGGTGATGTTATATAATGCACCAAGGTTCTGTAGTATGATAGCTGTAAGTTTTTCAGTAGATGATAAGGCAGATACCATTGATAAGGCTTTTTTATAACATTTCTCAGCTTCATTTAACCTTTCATATTGTGATAACACTAACCCTACATCATTTAACATGTTGGCTGCAAATATAGAAGACATACCTCGTATTAACAAAACACACTGATGTTGCTGTATCTTTAAAATAATGGGTATGCAATTCATTTGGATTGGAGACAAGGGCCACAGATTTGTGGAATTCACTCTGTGCATTTGGATATATGTATGGTGTGCAGAAAAGCAGAAAAACAAAACTGTGTAAATATTTCTTTAGTACTACTCTATTGCATGTAACATACATTTGTTGCAATCCAATACTGAATGGACATCTTGGCAACTTGCAACAATTTTAACGGAAAACTCTCTAGCCTATATATACCTGTTAGAGGTGAAATAATAATCTCAGCTATCTTACAAACAATCTGATCACACAAAATTAGGCACTTTTCTTTTTCGTTGGCTTTTCGTAACTGTACTATCTGTTCCCCAACAGTAACTATTCTCTTTTCTTCTTGGCCTTTTTGAAAATAAATCTGGCATAATTCAGAACTCCAGTCGGCAGATTCTACATAATTCTTTATAAATCGTGAAGTTTTGGCAAGCTTCTCTAAAGTTTCCTCAATCATTTTACCATTAATGTTTTCTTGAAAATGTCTGTAATCTTTAAAAGCTTTTTTAAAACATGAATCAGCATTTTGATAATCTTTTAACATTTCATAACCAAGTCCAATATTAAAATATAAATCTCCCTTGTTGGTAAATATATCTTCTACGCTGTCAGGTGGAATAGCCAGTTCTAAATACTCTATTCCTTTCCTTGCTTGACATAATCTGATATAAACTGCACCAAGATTGAAAGCGCATTTTCTTATTGTAAAGGGATCTCTAATAAGCTTAGAAATTCTATAGGCTTCTTCAAAATCACTCTTAGCTTCTTCAAACTTGTGATCTTCCAATAATTTACTGGCACTTTTAGAATATTCTGTAATCTGGGAGGCCAACTCTGTATAATCTTGATCAGGCTTCATTTTGGATTCTTTCAACCTATGTAAAGAATGAAGGGATAAATAACAGGTTCAAATATATCAGTGTTAAAACTAGAATACTGTCAATAGAGCAGACTGATTACTCAATAAAGATACATTATTTATGAAGTTCAAGGTTAATTTTTTGTGACATATTATGAAGATAGATTTGACATGATAACAAAAGAGTCAGATCTAATACTGCCAAGGGTTTGGTATTGAGAAATAGTTTAATCAGTTAGAGCTTCAGTGTCTGATATACAACCAATCAAATACTCACCCAGATATTAATATATTGCTAAATTTCTAAAACGCCAACCATCAATCCATGTCGAGCACCTGTTCAGTTGACAGAAAAATGTTATGACAACCATTGAAGAGTTCCAATCAAAACAAACTTCGAGTTACCTCCCCTTCAATGACATTTCGACCAACGTCTTTACAGGCCGTCGACAAATCGACCTTAGTGATTGAGTATTTTTAAGTCTTATGACGAAAATTATATTGAACAGGCAGTCAATCATATTATCTTCTTTACCGGTACATAATATGATTGAAGTTTTCAATGATATGGTTTATTAACAAACAGCTAATAAAGGAATTTACAAAAGACAAGTACACATTTAATCGAGCGGTATTAAGGCTTATAATACGAGACACTTTCCATCATGTTTCCATCAAAAACAATATTGCATATGTGGCGAGATTTGCCAGTTTGGGACCCAATAAAAACTGTATTTTCATGATGCCGTTCAGGTCAATAACTCTGGCTCTGCAACCCCTGGACGATAAAAATTCAGAAATTCAACAACTTGAAGATGTCATCAAAAGGATGACTTAGGCACAAAATTATCAAAAACTTAATCATTTGTGAATGAATGTGAAGAAAAAGAAGATAGGAACATTTATGTATTACACGTCAACCAGTGGATGTGATATTGTCAAGATTAGTGCTAAAGTCACATTTTATGGGAGTTGCTTAGATCCATTTTTCGGTTCATTATAGCCCCTAACACCAATACCCGGTACCACAACACAGTCAAATAAAGCCATTCTCTTGACTGTGCAAACACATAACAGTGACCTGGGAGTAATTCTGCTATCTGTGGACAATGTGGGGGAGGGGAGGGCAAACAAAAATTCCATCTTTAACTATAGCACTCAGACATAGCTGCACAAAGTTACAGAGCGTAGTGAGATCATAGTGTACGCAGTAGGAGGGACCGGGGCACCTTACCCAATTTAGTTGCTAGCAGAATGTAGAGTATAATTGCAACAAGATAGATTATTTGCTCTTAGATTGTACTATAGTATACAATGTACCAAGTTATATTTGTTGTTACCAAGGGCAATGTCATGTCATCGAAGGTCGTGGTGTCTTGCAATAAAATAAAACAAACAAAAAACTTGAAGACGGTAATATTTATTTAGTTTTTACAAAGTTTTAAATAGATTTTTAACACAAAAAAGTGAACAATTATTTCTTTTTCCCCTTTTTCTTTCCTTTTTTGCCACCCTTCTTTCCTTTCTTTCCCTTTTTCTTTTTGCCGCTTTTAGTTTTCGATTTAGCAGCACCACCTTCGATAGCAAAATCTGGTACGTCTGGAACTTCGTTGATTTCTTCAATTTCTGGTATTTCACCATGACTAGCAGCTAGAAGTACCTGCCAAGTTTCTGACTTGACACGTGTAAAGTTGATAGGACGAACACCTGACGATGTTTCACAATCTAATTTGGCGCCTGCTAGAATCAAATATTTCACAGTTTCAGTATGATGACCTGAAATTCAAATTATAAAATTATCATAAGGGGATAACGCATATATTATACACCAAGCTATAAGAAATTTGATATTTATATTAGTCTTTTTCTTACTGCATGAGATGAAGCGCCATCGTCGAAAGCATCGGACTATGAAGCGTCTGTGAGGGTTCTCTCCTAAGAAAATATTGAAAAATAGAATCGATTTGGTGCATTCTATTCATATTTCGAG
>NW_008709146.1:1650852-1709327 GCF_000327385.1 Lottia gigantea
AGCGGTTAAACCTAGAGTTATAAATAGAGTTTATTATAACTCTATGGGTTATCCCTTATCACTCTAGTATCACTACGTACCTGCCGCTGCCCTTGCAAGGGCGGTCACGCCCACTTCATCGCGAAGGTTTGGATTCACCCGCTTCCTCAACAATTTAAGAACTGAAGAGATATCGCCTTGACCAGCAGATGAGACAAGCCTATTTTCAGTTTCTTTTCCAATATATACTTTAGATAAAATAATATTTGCTGCCATTTTCATTCAAAAATCATTCTAAATACTTCATTCTTCTGATGGGTAGTTTTTCAGCTTACCGTTGTCAGGTGTTTGTTTACATTTTAATAGCCAAACGTACCTTAATCGAGAAGAGCTTTAAAAATTTAACAAGAGTTGCCTCCCTTCAACCGCTGACAGCAGGTTTAAGATTCAATATTGTCCATCCTTCATCTTACGGGCCATGAAAATTAATTATGTAAATTTGATATACAGCGAGTCTTTAATAATGAAAATTACCCGGATAAGGCTTAAGAAATATAAGAAAAATGAAATAAAGCTTATGCTCTCAGCTATTTTTAGGTCCCTCAACTATATAGGCCTATAGCCTAATACAAATATTTATGCCTAAATTAACGGATAGGCTTATTTTTAATGTCAAAGTTTTGAAACCCCCAAATTAACTATAAGACGGATTTGGGTTCATTAGTTCTAAAAATAAATCTGGGATTAGGGATTTAAGGCTATTCGTGGGGTAAGAATACCAGTTTAATACCCAGCTATCACCCCTAGTAACATAAGTCATATACATATTAGTCTATACAAAAATCCCTTTTACTGTCGAAACTTTATTAGCTTCGAGGAGATAGTCCTATACTTCACTGCGCTAAAAAATACTAATTGTTGTATACATGTGAATTACTTCTGTATATATTTCTTGAATGAAAAAAAAAGGTTATGGTCCATGAGTAGGCTATTCTAATTTCGGCCTTCATGAGTGACCTTGTTTACGATTGTAAATTATTGTAAGTTTCGATAATTTGCTGGTAGACGCATTTAGAAACGTTGTATCGGGAGCAGCATCTGCGTAGGCCTACTGCATACATAGCAATGCTTTGATGTATAGATCAGTGAGGTGGTGTTAGTATTTGAGTAGATCGGGTGCGTCAGTGAAAGAAGCTAGGAATATCTAGAGGGCATGCATTTCATTCATCAGAATGCGGATCGTTATCCACCATCAAGTTACCATCTGAAACCACCCGATGGTTTCGGAGAACCTCATGGAACACCTAATGCTAGAAGACGATCATCATTCTGTGCATCATTTCAAGGCTCCAATTTTTCTCTAGCAGAGATTGGATGTCATCCTCTAGAATCAAGTCAACTGCTAGACGAGAATAACGAAGAATCAGACAGCTTCTATCCCAGTTCAACAGATCTCACAGAAAAACATGATTGTGTTGAACAAGGCTGTGGAAGAGTGATTATTAACGTTAGTGGAATGAAGTATGAAACCCAATACAGAACTTTAAGCAGACTTCCAAATACTTTACTTGGAGATCCAGAAAAGAGAGCAAAATATTGGAATCCAAAACGACATGAATTTTTCTTTGATCGATACCGACTGGCATTTCCTGCAATATTATATTATTATCAAAGCGGAGGGAGAATGAAGTGTCCATTAGAAGTTCCGTTCGATATATTCCTGGAAGAGTTGCATTTCTTTGAGATGGGGCATCATGTAATACATTCACTCAAGGTTAATGAAGGCTGTATTATGGAGGAACCAACAATCAAACCACCAAAAAATAGTATTCAAAGAACGATTTGGAACCTTGTTGAATGCCCCGAAAGTTCTTATTTCGCCAAGATTTTCACGTTTTTATCTATAATATTCATCTGGATATCCGTGGCGTTGTTTTGTATTGAGACGTTACCAGAGTTCCAGAATGTTGGGTGTAGAGCAGAGAACAGAACAACTAATAATGGTACCTTCGTTACAATTGAGGTTCCTGATTTCTCTCATACATTATTTATACTAGAATCTATATGTATATTTTGGTTTGTGTTTGAGATTGTGTTAAGATTCGGTGTATGGCCATCTAAATTAGATTTCCTGAAGACTGTGATTAATTGGATCGATCTGGTCTCAATTCTACCGTATTTTATATTTCTTGGTTTAACTCTGTCACTAGATGAATGTCACACCAACAATAAAAGTGGATTATTATCAGTATTAAGAGTAATCAGGGTGGCTCGAGTCTTCAAACTCAGTAAACATTCGGAAGGACTCAAGGTTTTAGCTAAAACAATGAAAACGAGTTTAAGAGAGTTGTTTATGTTTGCTATGTTTTTGGGTATAGCTACTATTATATTCTCGGGGGCGGTGTTTTACGCTGAAATGGGTAACGACAATAGTCAATTTGAGAGTATACCAGGAACGTTCTGGTGGACTATTGTCACTATGTCTACTGTAGGATATGGAGATTATGTACCTGTAGGAACATTTGGTAAAATTCTGGGTGGTTTCTGTGCTATCTCTGGGGTATTAACTATAGCTCTACCAGTTCCAGTTATTGTAGCCAATTTCAATACATTTTATAAACAAAGTACTGGAAGATCTCATTAAAGAGACTACTCAGAGATTTGCTGTTCAAGAAAATGCCTAAAATGAAGGATTCCTTCTTCAAGTGCACATTCCTCACTGTGCACTTAATTATTTCAACTTATTTTTAATACCACTAATGTATTCAATTATATACCAAATTAATACTGTGATATAACAACATTTCTACCTTATTTTATTAATATATTTTTGTAATAAATATGAATTGCCTTATTTTTCTGTGGTTTATTTTTATTTATTTTTGACATTCATGGGTGTGTTTAAACTGCAAATTGGGAAAGAAGTTTAAAAGGGAGATTTGATTTGTTTCCATAAATGACTTCTCAGATTGTACCTCAAAGTCTATTGACCACAAACAACAAAATCACTGAAGTGACCTTTCCAAGGCATCAGATTTCCCATTGGGAGTGAAATAATGGCATAAAATTTTGCATCAGTTTATATTATCTCTGGTGAAATATGTACAATAAAATACAATATACATATAATATAATTTAAGATTATCATCACAGTAAAATGTAACACTAACTACAGTAATATAATATTACAGAATAATAGCAGATCTTCCTCTCTATATTATAACATGTTAAAATCAACTTTTCATCTATCAATCAAATTTTTTATTTAGCTTCAAAATCAGGGTTTTATGACATCAGATTTCAAATTATCAGAAAATGAAAATCATATGTGAATACAATTATATGAATGTGTTTTGTAAAACAAGTCCCTCAAGAGTTCACCATTAGCAAGTCAAATATTTTGGGAGTATGAGATTTTGACATGTTTATCCTATTAAAAGCAAAAAAACAAAAACGCCAGATACAAGTTGAAACTCGTACAGATACATTAAATAACCTTTTTTTATCCAAACTTATCAAGGCACAATTGTTCAGAGTACCATCCTAGATTTACTCTCAATTAATCACACTACTGGTGATATACATATGACAAAATCACATCCATATATCATGTTTGAGGAACTAATTTAGGGCTAGATTTGTTGGACTAACTAAGAACTATACAATAATAATGCTTTACAAAAAATACAGCTACACTTAAGTATCACATCTAGCCATTTTTATAGGCAATAGATTCCCTTATTTGTCTATCTAATTCAGCTATTATTTTATCTTGTGAAGTATAAACACCAGTTCTAAGTAATGTATCACGTTCTTCGATTAATCTTGTTATACGATCATCTATACTAGTATCTAAATCTGTATTTAATCTTTTACCAGTCATTGTATGTATATCATTAGAATCACCATTTGATTTTAATCTATCTTCTTCTAATTGTTTTAATCTATAATGAAATATTGTAATGACATTTTTTATTCAAGTGTTCAAAACCTTATTTAGCTAGATATTTACTTAATCTTCATGTAATTCAGGTAGTAATCAAAATATATAAAAATATACAGTCCCCTGGCTGTGATTATGTTTTGAACCTCATTATTCTAGAACAATTTGCTGGAATGTTACATTTCAAAGACTCACTACAGTGGGCTGTCTCTCCCTTCCATGCAATCCAAAACCTGTGTTCCCCTGTATCCTACTGTTCTGCAATCATTCAAATACAAATGCAGGGTCCTCTGTTTCATTACTTTTCATGTACTAAGAGCACTTACTTATTTAATTCGTTTTTTATATCTTCAAGTTCCTTTTTCTCAGAGGCTACAACATCCTTTTCTTCAGCAGCTAAATATCTTAATCTCATATGATCTAGTTCCTGTTGTTGTTTCTTTAGATTAGCTTTAGCCATATCTTGTTCTTTTTGTTTTAATCTGGCCAATTCTTTTAATGCCCGACCCCACTGTTGTTTATAATGTACTTTAGATTTCGTTACAGCATCTAGCTTTCTCTCTAATTCAACCTGTCAATAAGTATAGAAACATATTCAATGGAATAGCAATCTAAAGAATATAAGAGTACAATTATGTTTCTTTTGTATATTTTGTTTTCATTGTAATCTAACAAGTTTCTACCACAGTTCGGTTTTAATGACTTTTATTTTAATCTAATGAACGCATCCGAAACCAAAAGGGGCTGTAATGTCATGACATGCTTTGATTGGTTCAAAAAAACCAGGGAAAAAAAAGCAATGAAATTAAAATCCTAAAATCAGAGCATAAAAGCATATAACAAAAACTAAGGATTTATGATGCCACTAATCCTGGTGGAGAATCAATTCTATAAAATATGAATTGAAAACAAATATTACCATACCTTTTCTAATGTTAATAAATTAATTTCTGACTGTAATCTAACTTCTGGTTTAGTATTTTGTTGTTCTTTATAAACAGTAAATTCTCTATCTAATGTTTTATATTTTCTCTCAGCTTCTCCTACCTATAAACAACAAGTCATATTAGTAATCAAACTGCTGTGTCAAGGAATAGAATTGTGAGATTTTCTGTTTTGCTGTGGTAGTTATAAGTAATCATTTACATTGACCGACTTACAGGGGGACTTATTTTGAAGGAGAATATCAAAGAGACAATACCTCATTTTTATATCTTGCTATCAGTTCTTCTAATTCTTTTACCTTCATCCTGTAAATACAATACAATCATTGATTACTCTCACTTAATACAACAACCAACTTTACTCTTTACTCAGATTCTACTTTCAGTTTTCTAAGATAAGTCTACTTTATTATCAACCTGCTTAGAGTGAACCCTTTTACAGTTGAACATACAGATTACTTTAATATCAGTCCACTATAATGAACAGTTCAACAGACAGTACAATATTTCACTTACTTTTCTAATTGAACTAAATGATCACAATCTAATTTTAACCTATTAGAGGCTTCTTTTACTTCTTGTAGTTTCCTTTCATGATCATGATGTAAATCTTTCTTCAATCTTGACACCTGAATAAAATTAAATTATATGTAAAGAATGAATACAATTATAAAGCTAAAGAATCAAAATAATCATGCAACATCAATAACACAATTTATAAAATAAATATATTATATTGTCTTTTACTGGTTTCGTTAGATTTAACTAAAAGATAACAAACCTCATGTTCATTAGCAGCCAATTGCTTCTCTCTCTTTTCTAAATCTGTTAATGTTTTACGTAACTGTTCTTCTAGTTGAGTATATTCTGTTACCTGTTCACACAGAAAATAATTGTAAGAAATACAGAACATATGCACATAAATAACCTGGTATTTGAAAGTATCCAATGTGCTATATATTTATAGCAAGGAATAACCTCAGAAGTTTTAGAGTTATTTGATAGGCTCTGAGGATTACTCTTGATATCTATATCGTACAAGCTCTTGTGCAAAACATTTGTTTAATTTCAAAGTCTGAAAAAATATTGTTTATTTAATCCATTTCAATATATCATTAAGGGGTTTTCATACAAGTTTACAGAATACCAGAATACAGCTTTTACCTTTTTCTGCATAATAATTTCTCTTTCTGTATCTCTTTTCTTCCATTCTTCACCTAATGCTTTCATGTACGACATTTCTTTCTGTTTTAACTACAATAAATGAAGGTTAAAAACCTTTTACACACTATACCAAAGATTGTTATTTTTTTAATCTATCTTTGACTTGAACTATGTCTGAAGTTGAGATGTAGAGGCGAAAACCACAGATGTAAATATCATAATAAACAACTTAGCCCTACCTGGTGTTCAAAGGTTTTTTCTTGTGCCTCTTTCCACATTTCTAATTCCAATGCAGCCTGATATTCAGCAGATTGTCTTGGAGACACCTGAACATCTTCTATCACATTCTGCTGTTGAATTTGTTGATAATTGATATTTTGACTATTTGACTGACTTTGGATATTGGCAGGATTCTGTAATGAATTCAAGTATTTCAGTTAATAACTTATATCATCCATATTATAATTAATAAAATTTTCTTCAACATTTTGCATATCTTGTAATCCTGATTTGTGTATATTTTCCCCCCCAAAAATAGACTGTAACGAACGAGATTAAAAAAATTAATATTGTACTTGACAATAATTTAAGTTTAATGTTATGCCTAAAAACTTTGACAAAGAAAATCCCGTAATTTGCGACTATTACTGTTTTTAAAAGACAAGAACAAATAACTTACTGATTGTTGTTGTTGTTGTAGGGGTCCCCAGTCTTCTAACACTAACACTACAAATAGTTCTCCATAATATTCTTCAGGTCTGGAAAAATCAACAAAAAATAACATTTAATATCACAAAATATAACCATTTAAAATATCATATTAAACTTTCACAACATTCTATAAAGTGAGTTAGTTAGATAATGAAAAATACCTACGTATTTGTCTTGAAGATGTAAATTCTATCATTGTATTCTTGTCTTGTACCATGTCCACCTGTATCTGACTGAAAAATAAAAACTTATTAACAACTTATTATCTTAAAGACCAGATAAGATTCAGATATTTTGTCAGATATCATGATTACTAAAGCTCATATAACCAGCCAAGGGAATTTCAGATAACATTCGAATTATTGAGCTTCAACTACAGGTAATTAAAAACTTACAGTAACATGTGTTTTATTAGTTGGTATAATATCAGATAATGGTAATCTAGTAGTACCAATAATACTATCTTTATTATTCTCATTACGTTTCCATACTTCTACTAATAATGGTACTCTATCAAAATAACATGTAAACAAAAAATCAATAACAGACTTAATACATACACTTCTTATAAAATAATTTTTCAATATATCAATGGTTGTAACTCTGTCAATAAATTTCGAATTGTACTCGATTTTAGAACTGTCGAGAGATATTTTGGAGTATGAATTCAAACTTACAATTTCTTTTTTAAATCTAACAAAAACTGTACTACTTTCATTCAATTGATGTTATATAATAATATTAGATATGAACATACCTTTGAAATGTATCGTGAAGTTGTGTTGTTGAACAAGCGAAATCAAAAGCACAGAAAGATTGTGGTAATAAAACTTCCATTCCTTTCCGTATATCTATTGGTGGATGTGTTAGTATAGGAGCAGCACTACCAAAGAAGGGATAAGTGTACCTACAATTACAGATATAACGTAAATGTAAATGGGAAAAAAAGTTATTTTAAACTGGAAAACTAAAAAATTGTAGACATGTATATCAAACAGCTTCTGTGAATTGTAATCATGAGACCAATGTAAAAGCTTGTCAATAGGTTTAATTTAGTAACATCTTCCACACATGAATATCAGAACAGGTGGTTTGAGAAATTGGTACTACAAACTGATAGGTAAGAGGTGAACATAAAAATTGACCAATAAAATGAGTCTTGAATCAAATCTTAAATATTAGATTGTTCTGAAATGCTATCAATAAGTATTTGGAACCCAAATTTGAAGACTGACAATTTAAAAATCTATGTATGATAATGTTGGAATATTTTCATGACCTTACCTAATAAATATAGACTGTGTATTGGTAGAGGATGTATCTTTAATACTACGTAAATCTATAGAGAAGGTAAAGTGATGAGCTTGTGGTGGTACAGAGAGAGCTGAGGCCTGAAACCTGGTATTACTTCTCAAACCATTTAAACCTGAGGAATAAAACATCATAACTACATTGCCTTAATATCAAGCTGAAATGGAATTTAGTGATAACAAAATTATGAAAAGTGTCTATTTCAAGTGATCAATTTGAAGTCAATTCTAAATATTTAATTGGATGAAGTTCTAATTATATATAAGTAATGACATTTTAATTACCTGGTGATGGTATTTTAGATCGTTGATGTGAAGGTTTGTTTTTAGGTGATACAGGGGAATTCTGATTCTTAGTGGCTGGAAAACAAAATAAATCACAAATTAAAGATATAGAAATTATTCAGGTGATATGGAATAATTACTTATAGTGTACATCATTTTATAATTCAACCTTCTTAAAAACAAAACATTTCAAAATATTTCTATACTTGACATAATTCAATACCTTTTTGAACCAGTTTTTCTCCCAGACTTGTAGTTTCTTTAGATTTCTCATCATCTTCAAATGTATCAGAATAACTTCCACTAACATCTTTTGGTTTAGTTTCTTTAGATTTAGGTGAATTCCCTATCTTTCCTTTACTCTTCTCTTCTTCTTTACTTTTGTGTTTCAATTTTGGAGAAGATTTTGGGCTCGCTGGTCTTTTGGGTGAGTTAGTATTACTATTACGATTACCATCTCTGACAGGAGATTTTGATACCTATTTCATTGAAGATTATATTAATATTATACAAAACAAAATGTCAATTGAGATTTTCCCAAACTCAACTCTATTAACATTACTATATAGCTTTGAACTGAATCTTCAGAATATGTCTGATTGTTTATATTTCCATCGAATGCCAGATACATGTTTCATTTTTGTGGTGTTTTTTAGTGCAGATTTCACAGATTGAACCATCATTTAATGTTGTGTGGTTTGTGGCTTAAAACAGACAAACTTAATGTCATTGCTTTTTTTCATATTTTCGTTAAACTTGGTAAATTCAACACTATGATAGCAACAAAGCTGTGATAATGGATATAATATAATGTGTCTTACCATATCTTCTCGTTTTAAGACAACAGATACACCTACTGATGGCTGTAAACCATCTGGTATACTTCCCATCTGCAGTTTTGTACGATTTGGTGGCACTAACTGAAAAACAAGACATATTTCCACAGTTTATAATTATAAAATCATTCCATACTTTGGCCTGAATATAAGGAAAGAAGAAATCCATCAGTGAAATAACTTAATCAAACTTATAATATAAGCATGTGAAATAAAAACACAAATGCAGAGAGACTGATGTTGTAACATGAAAAATGTGCTTTTCTTCAAACCTATTTAGAATTGGAAGAAGGATAGCTACTGTGAAAAGAAAACAGTTATTTGACTGCAGTTTACCTGATGTGCTCCTTCAATAGTTACTGGTCTCATGTATATTTCATTACTGTCCTTCTTCAGCAACGTTTTTAATGAAACTTCACTACTTCCTAATGATTGGTCTCCACAACATAAATGAAACTAAAATTAGAAAAATTGATAACTTTAGAAAGAAGATTACTTCACATATAGGCTTAAGTTGAATTAAACAATGCTACCCAATTGCGGTTAGGATTGTATATCAAAAATGAATAAATGCACATTATCACAAAAATGCATGGTTAGAGAACAGGTTCAGACTGAAATATTCCTTAATATTTGTTAGTATGGAAGTGTGCAGAAAAGTTAGTAATGTAATACCTGAATGCCTGGTTGATTAAAGAAAAATATTCTCAAAGCATCAACACTGGATCTTAATTTCACAGACGCTCTTTCAGCAGGAAAATTAGTATTGATGAGATCAGTGAAGGCTTCATTAGTAACATCATTACCCAATAGAGAATAGTAGAAGAAGTATGATGATGCTGACAATGGCTGGTTGGAGGGGATAAGCTGAAAAATACAGAAACATCATTGATAAAATGAAGTAAATTGTTATTTCTGTTGCTATAAACATTACTCTATGCTTTCTCAGATGAATCTTACAAATCTATGTTTACTTACCTGAGCCAAATTTGATGCATAAGCTATGGTCACAGATAACACAAACATTTCATTACATTTCTTTGCTGGACCAATTTGATAAAATCCCTCTTCTTCATTCAAGACAGGAACTAATGTTTTAAGATTAGTGCTTTCTAACGCTGTCAGGTTTTCTTCTGAAAGACAATTTAGAAATCTTATTTTCAATAAAGCATATCTATGAGGAAACCTTTGAACAAACAACAAACAATGATATTATTTATACATGGACAACTTCATTTGCTGAACAAATTCTACCAAGAATATTTGCATGATCGTTTTCAGTAACATGTTCTTGAGTGAACTTCATACTTAGTTAGTGCCAATATACAATTTTTTTTTACAAATTCAGGAACTCAATCCACTGTTTTATTTCAGTGCACACATTTTGCTGTTATTTACAATTACAGCAATAAAATATAAGTCAAATTATTTAATTACAAACCTGATGGAGCTTTAACAACAGGCACAGTTTCAGTATTAGTACCATGATCATCATCTAAATACAATGCTAATTTGATTTCAGGTTTAGATTTATGATATTTACTATGTAATAATGGATACCACTTGGCACACTGAAACAGATAACATAGCAGTTTAGGGAAACAAATTATCAAATGAGGGACTTTCAATAGTATATACTTAATGGGACAGGTAGGCAATTTTTTGACCAATCATACTTTAGTTTCAGAAACTGGAATTTTTTTAGCTGAGCTAATCAGTAATAGTGTTCACAGCTCTCAGTCAAAATTTGAGCCGTCAATTCCATGTATGTCCAGAATTATCGCAATTGAATGTTTAAATGACGAATCGTCAATTTAAGATACTCTGTAATATATACAAAAGACTTATAGAAATAGCGAGTAAAATTCCTAGTTTGAAGTATTTCTAAAGAATTATGTGTTTTTTCATAACTTTCTAGTACTTCTGAAGACTATTTAAATATATTCAAGACTAAAATCAACCCCCCAAAATGAAGCACTTGTCCCTTTAAGCTTAATAAGTAGGAAGGTTGTTTGAAACACTCGGACCACTGTACTAGCAAGAGTGCACACAATACAAACTCCAAATATTGTTTCAAGATGAAGATGGCATAAATATGAAAATCAAAAGAGTGGATAGTTCAAACCTGTTTATTTGAAGTTGCTGATCTGAGATCTAATACAACATATCCAATAAGTTCTTTCATTGTAGTATGTGCATCATAAGCATAACATTGGATTTTAATTGATGCCCTCTGTAATCTGTGTTGTTGAAGAGACTTTTTATCCAATTCCCAAGCCAGTTCTTGTGTAATATCTGGGTTTTCCACATGATCAACAGGATCAGTTGCCAAAAGTTCTCCATCAAACTTTGCTTCTGCTATCAATTTATGCTTTGATCTTCGTGGTAGTCTCCTTCCTTTTAAAAAAGAAATCTGTTAGTTGATTACTATAGCATGTAAGCTTATATATGTACAAAAGAAATAGATTAAGCTTAAACTTATTGAATTAAAAAAGCATTTTTATCCGGTAACAGAAATGAAGCACTATTTTCAACATAATGCATTGATAACCATTTCAATTGAATGGCAGGTAGATTTTAATGTTTCAAAACCAAACAGTCTAATTTACTGAGATTATTATCATGTTTGTCATTATAAAAATTGTTTTAAAGACCAATTTTACTAGACTTATAGTTTGAATAGTGTACTAGGAATTTAATCTTAGAGACAAGGCAAAGCTGAAGTCAAACTCCTTCAAAGAGCAAGTTACAGGTGTTTCATCATTATCCAGGAAACATGCACTATCAATGTAACTGTAATCATAATGCACTATCTTATTAATTTGACTCCTTTTAAGTTCAGTCTAGCTCTATACAGAATACATTGACTAGCTTCAATTAGCATTATCAAAATTGGAGTTCATTACTGGATAAAATGAACCTATGCGAGATCAGACTTGTTTGGCAAGTGTTGCTATCAAACCAGTTTTACGATCAAATAACATAATTAAAGACAATTCCGTACCTTCTAAAACTGAAATGACGACCAGAAACTTATCTTTTTCTCCCATTTTAGTCGATTTCTTTAAAAATTAATATTTAAATTGATATTCTACTTTTACAGTTCCCTTAAATTGTTATTATTTTGAAAACATCCGCCATGCTGGAAATTATGTCAAACTGACCCGGAAGTGACATCATTTTAAAAATCAGCTGATTTAGTTTTAACATAATTTAGTTACTTTCGTACTTGATATTTTTAGTGTTTTTTGCAATATCGCATTGTGATATTTTGATTAAGGAGTTCATAACAGTGTTCAAGTTGCTCCTGTTAATCTCTGAATGACATGTCACAGTTGTTTACAATTTATTCCTAAATCTTCTTGGTTACGGACAATGACATGCGCAGATTAAACCGGAAAATTTATTCCGGCGATTAACTGCCTTTTCAACAAAATAAACCCAATTAGTCATTATTAATCTTGATTGATCAATCCATCGTTTAATTGATTAATTCAACTTTTTATATAACAACCATTATTCGAACTACCATCGTCTTTACAATGAAATTACTTGGAAATATAGCCGGCACCCGGTAGTTTAAAGTCGCGGATGAATTGATCTCCCCACCTAACTTGTCTGGAAAAAGTAAACTGGACAGATTATGTGATTCTTTTTGTTAAAAAATCTCGAATCTCGTTAAATTTTTGGAAGTAAATACGAGATGAAGACTAATTTTTGTTTTCTTAACACTTAATTTGATGGTTATAATGTTAAGGGATCTAATCAGTCCGAGGAAAAATGGTTTTTATGGTGACTTTTGGAACCGTTTCGCATAAAATACACGACGTTCCTTAATTTTGTTGTGTGTTTTCTGGACAGTTTACATTACTGCCTTCATCACGTTGACATCCTTTTGATTAAATAACTTACAATGAGTACCCCTAAAAGGGAATATGAAAAGACAGATGAAACAACCAGGCGAAAGTCCAGTGCAAGGGGAATGCACAATACAAGCAGGCAAAGCACATCCACTAATTCAAGTGTTTTGATGGTAGGACCCAATTTCAGGGTTGGAAAAAAGATAGGATGTGGTAATTTTGGAGAACTTCGCCTTGGTAAGGACCAGAATCTTATGATCTTTTATGATCATGTAGTAAAAAAAAAATACTATCAAAAACTACAGTCATAATCATATCAACTTATCTGACTGACAACTCTAGTGCTCTGATGAAGGGAAGGCCTTGTGGCTTAGTCTGGCATTCTTCTCAGGGTAGAGATGCCAATGGCCAATTTTGGGGGTCGTTTTTAAGCCTTCAGATATGGGAAAAATTTTCGTCTCTAAATTTCACTTTATGTATCTACTTAAACATTAGATTTGTAAGGAATTAGTAATAAGTAAAGCAAGTGCCAATAAACTACAAATGATCATACATTTATGATACAAGACACTGTGCACGGTTGTCAAAATTATAATCAATGCAGGTCGTTCTAATCGCCTTTTGAGGATTACCTAAAAAGAATTTTATAATTGTCAAGTTTAGGTAGCCTAAACTTCCTTATAAGCTTATACTTCTATCAGGAGCCACCCTGACTCAGTGAGTTAGACACATTCCGGCTAACATGAAGATCCGGGAGTTTAATACCAGCATAGGTCGAAAAAACCTTCAGAGTTTTCAACCTCTCGGTGATGCAAGTGTATGAGGGTCTGACATGGAAAAAGCGACTAGTTGCTCGAATGGGACAACAAACTACAGGATGTGTACATTAAAAGATATCTCAACAGTTGGAAATAGAAAGAGAGCAGGCTAATGCCACTGTCCTGTCAAAATTTCCCTCATTGCATCCTACATGATGCTACTTGTCTTATCAGACCACATGTTGCTGAAAAGTAGGATGTAAAACTCCATTTACTTCATTTATACTTCTTATCATGCATGCAGTAAGTTCTGTAATAATTTTTGAAGGACAAGATAAAAAGTTTAATTTCCTCTCAGGATGATATTGGCAGTTCCAAACTTTATTCGTTTTTAGGCGTTTCATGTCTGTAATCTTGACTTGATGACTTGATATCACATTTTTGAAGCATAATATAATCATTAAGACTTTTATAGGGTACATTTCAATTAGGACTGGGTAGTCTGTATACTAATCAATAGTCGATTATAATCAAAATAATTTAATTGAGAAACCATATAAATACTAAATCAAATAATGTCAAAATTCTTAATTTCTTGGGTTATATTTGCGTCTTAGGAATATATTCTTGCTTTGATTGGTTATTATAGCTTATTTCGAATAAGGGAACCTATGTGGAAGAGAGGACAAAGGAGAAAATGTAACTTTGACATATAATTGATGATGAAATTTGGTAATTGATAATCAAAATTATACATTCATAGTGATGATTATCAATTATGTCGATCATTTGACCCAGCCCTAATTTCAATGTTCAGCTATGCAGTAAGACAGACTTAATAGTTAAGCTTACTAATATGATAATAAAGATGCAATAAAAACTTGACAATACAACAAGAGCTCCAAAATGTAATGATATTATAAGGATATTTCAAATGATTACAGAAATTCTCTTATTTTGTAGGGAAGAATCTGTATAATAATGAACATGTTGCAATCAAATTGGTAAGTATTTTTAAGTTTCAAATTGTATCCCTATTTTGACTAATCTGGTTACCATAGAATTTCCAATTCTTGCATCTTTATTAGTAAAAATGAATTCTAATTATTTAATGAATTAATTCATAGTAAAGGTGATATATTTGAGTAATATCAAACCTTTGTTTTGTTTTGTGCAGGAACCCATGAAATCTAGAGCACCCCAGCTTCATTTGGAGTATCGGTTTTACAAGCAACTTGGACAGTCAGGTCTGTTAATCACATTTTTCTTTGTTACCAGTACATATTTTTATATGCAGTGCATGTATTATTGTTGTCTGTCTACTTGTTTTTACAAAACTCACATAACAATGTCAAGCTAATATGAACTTTGTACTTATATCTGAACTGCAATAAATATTTTTCTTATATCATGGAACTTAATGAAGTCATTGAAGTGATTTAATTTGATCGTGTGCTAGCGAATACAACCAATCAGAGGCCTCGACAGAAAGTCTGTGAACACAAAGCCTTAAAGGGCTCTTGTTGGTTGTATTCGCTGGCACACAACACTGGCTTGAAATTGTGAAGATGACAAAACTCAGTGTGCAAGTTCTAAGTTAAGCGTACTTAAATGACATACAATCTCTATAGGGCTAAATAATTGCCCAGAAAAGTATTATTGTCATAGTTTCTCAATGAATTGTCTTTTTGTATGTGTTCAGTTTTCTCCCCCTTTGACATTTAAAAATTGAATATGAATTATTGAAAAATTAGTACCATGGGTAAAGCTTCTAATGTCATAAAATAGTAAAAATAAATTGCCATATCCTTAAAGGAAAATCTGTAAGATTATTTAGCCTCATATTAGTAAACATGTAGGATTGTGTCCAGTTAATGCTCTTATCTTCAAACCAATGTATATAATAGAATGTGACAGTCTTATTATCCTCTTATATTTATCTATCTCAATAGGATTTTATAGCAATATATCTCAAAAGTCATAGTTGTACATAAGATTTAGGCTATAGAAATTGATTTATTCATCTTTTCACTTCATTTAACCACAATCTGCCTGTTTATGGAAAATTATGCAAAGATGATGCTAATGTGTGCAATAAAAATTATATTTAAAAAGGGAAGAGGTAGATTGACATTTGTTGCAAAATCCTAAACATTGCCGTTAAACTTAAAAATCTTCATTTTATGTGTTCAATTATGATGAATCATGAGCAGCCACTGTCTGAGTGTTTTATTATAACTTTGTCAGTATGCCTAAAGGGATGTGCTTGACTAGTTCTGCTTTTCTGTGTTCAAACATCCTTGCTACTTACTACCTTTATCACATTTCAGAATGCAAATTTTAATGAGGCAATAATGTAAATGATAATGATATGATGGCTTTAATGTTGAATGACATTATATAATGTGTTGTATCTAACAGTAAAGCTGACTTAAAGGAATTAATACCTATAGACCAGTGTTTGGTTTAAGCGTTTTTATGTATTTAGGCAGGGCTTGAAATAAGCGTCTGGGCATGGACATTATTCTGTAAAATTTTGGTTAAGTCTGGTAAAAAATGTATGAAAAAATATTCTCTTCTTTTGGGAAAGATCATAATTGATTACCTTTTCAAGGTTGTGAGTCTGACATTACTCACCTCAGAACGAAAAAAAAGTAAGTGACTCCAACAGCATAGTCTAGATCATCCAGATTACTAGCACCTGGAGAATACATGCAAGGTTTGGTTAATCAAGTCAAAGAAAAAAAACCAATTGAATGGTGTTGACACAATTAGTCCAAGTCAGAATTTTATTGATTTTAATTCTATGATTACTTTATATTAACAAGATTATCTTTCATATGGTATTAAATCTTCTGAAGTCCAATCACCCTTTTGATACTGGTATTTCAAATATTATATGAATTTGAAACACTAAGCTGGAGTAAATTGTCAAATTAGCGCCCCGGTAGCATAATGATTTCTCAAAACTGAAAGTAGAAAAATGATGAAATGTATAAATCATAGAAAACATAGTATCTATTGTATTATATATACATAGAAATAAGAAAGCATATTGATGAGCACTGATTATATGTTAGCTGTAATGAATAGAGATGTTCTCAGTATGAATAGAGATGTTCCATGTCCTAGTACCAGTATATTACCAGTATTGATAATACAGTAGGTTACTAGCTAGATAAGTATTGATCCCTCAAAACTCGATATTTCTAAGATTGATAACTTACTCTATAAAACTTTTATTTTCCTTCTGGCATTTACAAATGACATTTACTCCTATATTTCCTTCATCACAATCTCCAATCATCTTATGTAAGATAGGTTCAATGTAGCTAACTAAAAGCACTGAAGTATCCCAATGGTTGGACATTTGAATTAGAATTATATTTTTGTATGTTTGAGTTAAACCTGAATTTGCAAGTTACTACATGAATCAGGAATTGAGTTTCAACAGTTTGTATAGGGTATATTTAAATGACTCTTCTCTTTAATTTGAAAGGTAGATACTGGTCTTTAGGTCTTATGTTATTTTTTGGGAATCGGAAACCATTCCCAGTTCTATATCGTGAATACAACATCGATTTTAACCTTGAAAGTTCCTATGAATCCTGGAACTGTGATCATTAATGAAGAAGTTTTAAAAATTTTGTTAACTTAAAGAAAACATGCTATCTGTAGGAAGCAGGAAAAGAGAAAGAATCTGATGGAATAGAACTATTGCCTTTATTGCTACCGGTACACAGTTTCGATTGTTTTAAACATTTGATTTGGTTTATTGTAAGTTTGTAAAGAAAATAATAGTGATTTTACAGATCTAGTATCATTGTCTTTAGTTAAATGCTGAGTAGGTGATTTAAAGTTTGGCTATTGACAACACTGAAGGTCAATAAATGTGTCCAATAGGTCAACAGAACAGAGGAGAAAAATGTAGCCAATCGTCCATTGTGTATATGACCTTGTACTATTTCAAAGTTTGACTGTACAGTTAGAAAATAGAGAGTCAATATTGACATCAAATATGTTGCCAGCACATTGGTGACAGTCTTTACAATCTCCACATGCTTTTAATTCAAATATATACTTTCATCTCTTATTATAGTACTTTTACACTTACAACCTTACAGTGTTAACTATCATACCACAATGTATTAAATGCCAATCATGATATTTTGTTGCATGCTTCCTGATCTGACTTAAATGTAATGCATCTCTTGTTCTGGTGGGTCATTTGATATTCACCCAACCAAACTCTTTGTTTGTGTGAGGAATTATGTGATATTTATTGTTAAACATTGACATGTATGTCAAAATTAAGCTGAACACAATTTAAAGAAAAATCTTGTCAGATCATGGATGGCAAGTGGAGTAACCTGCAGAAAAATCATGAAAAAACTGATGAATATGGAGCTAGCTTTTTTGTTGGATTTAGCACACTAAAAATCACCACTAATATATGTTCATTTACATAAGTAAGATGATTGTGTTCTCAATAAGATTTAACTCCGACCTGGCTAAAAAATGTGAGATGAAATTTGATGAAAAATTGTTAAAAATTCTCTTCAATTAAGTAACAAAATACTTATAGTTTGTGTTGCCTTTATTTGAAGGATATACCATTGCTTGCTTCTTTTCCTGTCCTGTTTCTGGTTGATCTTCATAAATTTGGGAATGACTCATTCTTTTAAAAATAAACCTTAGGTCATAATTATTAAAAAAATCACAATAATTCCTTATTTAGATTTCAACACTCGATGGTAATTTGAACCAAAAATAGATCATGTACATGTTGAACATGTATGTCAATGTTCATTGTCGTCATTTGAGGACAGGAAAATACAATATCATTGGAGGAAAAGAAATAAATATTATGTTTTTGAGGTCAATATGGACCAGTTTGGTACATTGAAATAATGAAACATCTAGAGCAGTATTGTCAGGGGAATCACATTATCAGCTCTTCAAACTGAATGACATGGTTAATTTGATTTTGAATATCTTAGTAATTCAAATTGAAGTTATCAATTGGATTTTGAATTGAAACTAGATTGGTAGTCATGAATAAAGTAATTTGTTACTGGTTGAATTTTAAATGAAAATTTATTACTTTTGAGAGTATATAATCAATGTTAGTCATATGACAATTTGCGAATGGAATTATATTTTGATTATTGACTGTAGTTGTAAAAATGTAAATTGAAACAAAACTTGAACTATGCTGCTACTCAGAGTTTCATGCTTTGCAATTTTTGGACAACCAAAGATCATATAGCATGAAACTCTTGAGTAGCAACATGGTTGAAGTTCTGTTTTAATATTTCTATTACTAAATTGTTGTACAATTGATATATTGAGCACTATTTTAACAGTAATGCTGGTATTTAGATCAAATCTAGTAGAAGGGAATGAAAGAATTTTATGTCCATTGAGTAGTACTTCATTAGATGCTTTCGATTGAAAACTGTTGATACCAAGACCCTGTAATATTTTCTATCTATTTTTATTGATCTTTCTCTATTTAGCCTCTTACAGTTCTCATATTTTATATCAAAGACATGAATAAGTCAGTTGTTACTTGGAAATGTTGATTCTTTCTGAGCATCAATTCAATAGAAACAGTAATCTGGATATGTAGATTAAATTGGCTATTTATATGTTTGATCAACATGTGGCCCTCCATCTCTTTCGACCACTTAATGCTCACATGAGCAGATTTTCTTCAACTGTGTATGCTTATGTTGGTGAAATTTTGATGCTTGCAGATTTTGAATGAGTAGATTTGAGTTATGGTCCAAAATCATTGAAAATGGCTTCTTTCATGAATAAAGTTGAAGATTTTGTGTATATCTTTAAGATCCCATAAAATAAGCTGCTGTCAGAATGTATGTCATATAAGCTTATGTCAATTGGTTGAGAATTTTACGATTAATCAATGATAATGGAAAAACAACGTAGAGATTAAACAATCTTGTCCCTGCATTGTAAACCTGAAACTTATTTATCATGTTTCTATTCAATTTAGATAGTAAAGCCCATATTATATTATCATATGTATAATATTATTATGTCGTAATTTTATCATATATTATTGACTTATAAATACATATTATGTAAAATAGAAATTGATTGAATTCGCATATTCCTGATTGTTTTAATGATAATGGTTTTTTTGTCTTTGCAGAAGGGGTACCGCAAGTTTACTATTTTGGACCATGTGGAAAATACAATGCTCTAGTCTTGGAATTACTAGGTCCAAGTCTAGAAGACTTGTTTGACCTTTGTGATAGAAAGTTCTCATTAAGAACAGTTCTCATGTTAGCTATTCAGTTGGTAAGTATATGTCATGTCTCTGAAATGCCAACAGGCCTCAGGCTTCTGTGTCTCTCATTGGATTTTACAAGCTTAGTCATCCATCTCTTATCTGTAGAGTTTGTTAATTCCTATTTCTACATATAAAATATTGATGCCTGTTATTATCACATGTATAAAGACCAATACTTGCCATATTTAGACATTTGGTTGAAATGTTTAAGATCATATAATACTATAGATCATATCTTTCACTTAAATTTGTTTTGAAATTACATTGGTAGTAAAGGAGAAAAATGTTATACAGCAAACTAAAAAAAGAAAAGATACTAGGTTAATTTAAAAGAAATTTTTAAACTGAAATAGAAAAATTCACGTGGTAGAATGTTATAATTAATTTTGAAGCCAATATTACCACATAAAACCATTTAACAATGAATTTGTCTGTATAATTGATTTGCTTTGTATGTCTGTGTTATTTTCGTCTACAGTGAATAGACTATGTTGTTCAACAGTTTTACGAATAGACTAATATGTAGAAATATCAAAATCCTGTGGAAAATTTGAAGTTGAAAAGGGTGTGGACTAAAAACTACTGAAAGGCAAATGAAAGGTGGTGTGCTTGTATCATGTACAATGTACTCCATGACCTCTATATAATCTGACATGCATTGGAACAGATAAATATATCTGATTTAGTATGAGTGTCATAGTACTCTTAAACTTCTAGAATTAAATGTCATTTACCACTTCTGTTACAATTTATAGATCGTCAGTGACCTTGATTTTACCATCTCCACTAGTAGGGGCTGTCTAAAACCAATCATGAGTGATCTTATTTATGACCAAATTTTGATTTGATAGCTAAATCTTTCTGACACTCTTCATATATTTAAAAATATGATGAAACATGAACCTAACTAGTGTCAGAATTCATAGCACAATATACAGAACGACATAACATAAGACAGAAATTAATCGAGATAAAAAAAATAGATTTGAGATTGTTGCAATTGTCATAATATTCTGAAGTAAAAATTCACAGAGTACACTGTATATATATACATTTTCAAATGGTTATATTATGTAAGTAAAGACATTGGAGAAAGTAAGTCAGTGACTTTCAGACAACAACAAAAAAGCAGTAGAAGATTTAATGAGATTAATGACCACAAAACATGTCTATCAAGTCAGAATTTTTAAAAGTGACATTTCTTTTGCTGTTCAGTTTATTATAAAACTGTCTGTAAATCCAATAGTCTAATTATTTGAAAATTGCCTCAAAAGAAAAAAGTCTATTCCTGAACCTAACACTTGAATATGTAGCCATTCTGTGTTAAATTCTTATCAGCAACCTTTGTGAGACTGTTATTGATGAGTATTTGATAATACTAGTTAATGAGATCTATAATACAGCTGAGATTAAAGCTATAGATACGACTTTCCAACTATTCACAGTCTGCTTATATCTCTTAATCAGTGGTCAATTATTTTGATTATTATTTTTATTGTGAGACAATCCTGATCAGATTATTAATGCAGCCATCACAGATAGTTCTAGTGTTGGTAAAATTCAAATTATTTGCATAAAAAGGTCATTAATTTATATTCTATGCTATATATATGATATCAAGATACATATCTGTATCAAAGATGAAGAAAACTTGACATATCACAATTCCTAATAATTAAGATATCCAGAAGCTTTTATTCAGTTTACCTATTGAATTTGACATGGTACTTCTGGATCTGTTCTGATACATGAATTACATTGTATCAAATAACATGTTATTCCTGAAAGTTGCATGTATTAAACCTGACTAGTGTTATCAAGAATAATTTGTGATAGAAAATATCAAGTGACAAGCCATAACTAAATTACCTTTTTTTTTTTCCAGATAACTCGTATGGAATATGTGCATTCAAAACACCTCATATATCGTGATGTCAAGCCTGAAAACTTTCTCATTGGGAGGCAATCGACTAAAAAACAGCATATCACTCATATCATTGATTTTGGACTGGCCAAAGAATATATAGATCCTGAAACTAATAAACACATACCTTATCGGGAACACAAGAGTCTTACAGGAACAGCCAGATATATGAGTATTAATACACATTTAGGAAAAGGTAAGAATAAAATGGTTGACTTGTTGCGACTATGTCTTCAAGGCCCCTTTTTCAGATACTTTGAAATGAAAATAATTTTTATGAGAAATGACAGACCTGACTGAAACTAGCCTGCTGTGATCAGTTCAAATTCACCAAATACCACATCACTGACCTGAATTACCAGTAGGGTTGGGTAAAATAATTGAAATAATTGATTATTGTCGCTAGGAATTTATAATTTTGATTATCGAAATACACAATCAATTTAATGTCAGCGTTATATTTTCTCCCATGTACGTACAGGTTAACAAGTCATAATTTCTTGCACATAGTTTCCCTTCCCCACATCACTTACCCATATTAAACTATAATAACCGTTCAAAGCAATAATAAGACTTCTATGACACAAAGATAACCCATGGAATTAAAAATTTCTCACTTAGAATATTTCGATTATTATTATTTTGCCGTTAATAATCGATCGCAATTTGGTAATCAATACCCAACCCTAATTACCAGTTGTGACTTTGAATCAGATCATGAGCAATTGTTGCCAATATAATCCATATTCAGTTTATCAAACTAGAAATATTCAAACCCTGTACACTTCATTTTATCTGAAGAACAAAATCCCTTTATTTTGATTTTGAAGACACAAGATACTATTCAGTACTTTAGTAAAATAATCAATAAATGCAAATGTATTGAATTCCAGTCTGAATTGTAAAACAGAAAATAGAAATGTTTTAAGTTAAAAGTGATATTGATTTTGTTATAATTTATAGTAAATTGAACATCAGTATTGATTTTTATAACTAATTAAATTGTATTGTATTGATGAATTTACAACAAAAGAACTTGTTAAAGAGATTTTAATTATTGCTAAGCTCTGTCAGAAGTCATTAAGTTTTGTCATGCATACACAGTAAAAATATATAATTATCTTTACCAATAAATTGACTTGCATCTGGACATAGATTTTGGAAGTGATTACCTAATATTGGTTTATAAATATTAGAATAAAAAATGGTCTGAATAAAAACAATTTTAATACCATTTGACTAGAAAAAAACAGAAAAGTGCTTGAAATTGAAATTAGATTACAAACACAGAACTGTTAGTCAAACATTTGTGCGTTTCACATAAAGTTGACGTGATTAAAAAAAAAAAAAAATTGAAAATATGAATCAATGAAAAGTTAAACTCTTATGAGAAATATCTACCTGAAAATGTGTCTTTAAGTCTTAATCTCGAACCCTATATAATTATGTGAGTCACGTCTGTTTTTATTTTTATTATATTTTTATTCAGAACAAAGTCGGAGAGATGATCTGGAGGCATTAGGACACATGTTTATGTATTTTCTAAGAGGAAGTTTACCATGGCAGGGTTTAAAAGCTGACACATTAAAAGAAAGATATCAAAAAATTGGTGATACAAAACGTGCCACACCTATAGAAGTTCTTTGTGAAAACTTCCCAGGTAATGGGCAGTAATCACTTTGTCTAAGATCTGAAATATGACAAGCATCTGATTTTGCTTGAGATTTAAGGAAATTGAAGAAGCTTCATATTCTAATTTGAGTTATTCTCTTCATAATAGAATGGAGTGATGCAATAGTATAGATTCTACGACAATATAGTACAGTATCAACAAATGTTTGAATAAATAATGTAAAAGCATAGTACCTCTATTTTCTTATTGTATTTGCTTATAAAGGTATGCAAGTTGCTTCAGGAATAATATTTAGAATCTTAGAACAGAAGTGACTCTGTTAATGGAAATGATTTATTTGTTTTTTTTATTTTAGAAGAATTGGCCACATATTTACGTTATGTTCGAAGATTAGATTTTTTTGAAACTCCCGATTATGACTACCTGAGAAAATTATTTTCTGAATTAATGGAGAAAATGAATTATGACTGTGATTGGCAATTTGATTGGGTGGGGAGACAAGTAGTAAGTATGAAATATAAACCCTTAATTGTATGCTTTCTAGTTTTAGACAACAATGTTCTCATCAAATCATCCCTTGTCATTGTTGTATTGTCTCATGGAATTTAGAATCCTTTTGTCATTTTTGTGATTATTATTGTTTTAGAAATGCAGATATTTTGATATATATAATAGTTTGAAGCATATTTCAGATCAATAAAATAAGTTTGGATTTCCATTGAAATTTGAATTCAATGAGAAAATCTAATGTATTTTGTGGATCTTAAATGTGTTCGGTATTAATGTATATTTTTCATCATGTAATTTATTTCAGTCTACACCCATTTCAATCAGTGCATCAGATAATACTGGACCATCACCACAACGAGATCATCGTACCAGACACGATACCGGCATGAATAGGGTATTTATTATAGATTATCATTTATACTCTTGATATTACAACTTCACTAGCACTAATAATTCTCTACCTCTCTATTGCTAAATTTATTAGAAATTGAAGAAAAAGCTAAATTTGGGGTACAGCAATAAACTACTATCTATTGCAAATTTCCTAGAAAATGAAGGAAAAGTCTTTATCTAGTTTATAGTAATAAATGATAAGTCGATACATTAATATTACAATCAATAGTATTACCATGTCATAATTTATGTATCAGAAAGTGTAAAATAAGCTGATATATTTTGCAATATTTCACTAACTATGTTTAGATGTTCCCATTGTGTGGTGGTTTAAGTGCTAATGAAATTGTAAAAGTAATAATACATGAAAGGTCATTCATTATCAATACCTAATATATTGATGAAAAACTGTGAAACAAGGGTTTGTCAAGGAAGGGCACTGCTGTGGGAAAACATAAAAACTGTGTAATTATTTGTAATTTGATCAAGATTAATTGAGGTGGTTTCGAAATTTCAGAATGAAAAGATTTATATCAAATGAAAACAAATGAGAATTTTTCCATCAGAATATTATAAAAAGTTTTGGGGTTAATGGCCCTGATTTAGCCACAATTGACTTGTGAATGTGATAGAGTTCCACTTAGTTCTGATGGCATTTGGACAAAGCTTCCATCAATCCATTTTTTTCAAATAAATATTCACTATGTCATGCTGTTGAAAAAAACTTGTTTCACTTGTTATTATTTAAGATGAATTATTCTTTATATAGATCTGCTTCTTTATTTGTTCTGTTCTCTTCTGTTCTCTTCTGTATACTTCTAGATATATTGCATGATATTTAGTGTTCACAATTCATTTCATTATCATTCTAATTTTTGTTTTGTTCATTCACTATCATTATTTCCTTATACTGAAATCCCTTACTTTCACTTTATCTTTCTCATAGTCATGACTATATTAACTCTTGCACATTCACCATCAAATGTACTCTGCAGTCAACTTTGCTTTTACTGTTTTAAGAGTGGATTGCCTCTAACTCGAACAACCTCAAGACAATGAGGTTCACATGCATCTCTTCTTATTTGGAATAAACTAAAACATGATTAAAACTTGTATTTAGTAGTTTTCATGCAACTTTATCTTTTTGTATATTCTCTCCATCAAAACCTCATTGACTAATCTTAATAACAGCACCTTGATGATACCCAAACCACAGACATTGGATAAATAATAAAATGACAACCAGCATGTACAACTATCTGCAATCATTCAATTATTTTTAACACTGGACAGGTTTAATGACACCATAATTTTAAGCAATACAAACACAAATTGAATAAGTTTTTACATTACAGTTCACAAAAAAAAATTAGTTTCTGCCTTGGAAACATTGACAAATCTATAAATTAAATGAAAATATGTTGGTTTACAATGTTCAGGGTCACAAGAATTAAGTGTCACTTTGTTGAAAGGTGCCCCTCTGAAGGTTTACATTTTCATTGTGTGGGGTGAAAAATTTAAATCCATGAATACTTCAACTAGTAAAAATAGCTAGTAGTAGGGTCTTCAATCAATGTGCAATTTACAATTTGGTCCAAACATCATGCCCAATTATGGTTTAGAATAGAACAGAAATTTCTAACCATGAAATTTCTTTCTCCAATTCTGCCATTATTGCATGATAATTAGTTATATAAGCACAATAAGCAGATAAAAACTGCTTTTCACCTTTTGATAAAGCATTTCAGAAAGAAATATAATGTTCAACTTACATAAAAACAAAATAGTAATAACTACATTATATTCTCTGGTATTATCATAATACCATTATATCGGGTAGCCCTAGTCAATAACTCTCTGAAAGCTGACATTTCTACTGATGTGTGCTTATGAATTGAATACAAACCATACATTAGATTTTCATTTTGAATAAAGATAAGAATACTTTTGTTTGCTGGAAGAAAAACCATTCTTATAACTTATCCCTTTAAAGTTGATATTTGACTGTTTAAAACCTTGAGTTTAGAGATATCAACGTGCCGTTTTCCGAAAAATAGTATCAAATTTCTTTGTTTCCTCTTTTCCGTCATAATTATAAATGATTAAAGTATAAACGCAGGGTCTTTAGTGGCTTAATATTTATTAGAGATAAATCAAGTCCTGAAGAAATCAAAGAGAATTAAGGGATACTTACCTTATTACCTATTGAACTTGATCTGTTTGATGTTTGCTTAATGGCTTCATCCTTTGATTTCAAATTACAAATTTTCTTTCACTTCTCACTAAGGCATTAAGGCACATTACAGTTATTTTGATTTGGTCTGATTTGAATCTATCATTGCTATGCTTGTATCCTTCCACATTATGTAGATTGTTTACCATGTTGACTGAGATGGAATTAAGAATGTATCTGTAAGATGTGTAGCTTAGATTCTGCTTTTTATGTTGATTGGGAATGATCGTTACTATCAATGATTTGCTAGAATAGATTTTATGTTTAGTTAAGTTTAATCACATATTGAAAAAAATCTCGAAGCTTTTTTTTATAATTTCTATGAAAATTTTAATTGAAATATTTTCCATTGTGCTGTGACTTTAACATCACTAATTTGCCTTTCAGTCCAGTGCAAACACACGGGGGCATGCGTGGGGAGAACAACCGCGACTCTCTGATAATTTTCTGGGTGCTAACCTAGCCTCTAATAGGCATGGGGGTTCTGTACAGGTACGAACACTCTGTCTTTATATTTTTCAATTTATATGTTATTTTATCATGGAATCAAACTCTGCAAGATATGGAACTAATGAGCATAATCTGCATAAATTTATTTCAACTTCTTGTAAGACATTTTAATATCTGGATAGTTCAATTTTAGCCAGTATTTTGAGTAAAGTTATTACTAGGTGCTTTGCCTCTAATTTGAAAACTAATGGAGTTACTTCCCATGAATGACCCTTGGGTTTCCTTTTTCCTCTTTCCTATTTACTTTCATATTTTCTTTACTTATAACTTCTATAATTCATTATGAAACACATTAATTCTTTTCCGAATAGTTTTATTAATATTTTTCAATTTACTGAGTTCAATTTTTGATAAATCAAATTCCAATATTAATGATCTGCTTAGCCTTAATGAAGTTTTTGTGAGCTGCTGATTAAACATGCTAGCTTCCGTCGTTTTCAAACTAACAATAGTGTGATATACTTGTATCTGTTTACTTATAACATTTATTATCAAAGACTTGTTGAAAGGCAACAAATTAAATCTGAGAGTTATCACTCATAATTTTTCTCCAATGTCAAATTGATTCAATTACAATTCAATACTTGTTCAATAAATGTTGTATGAAATTGTTGTCAGTATATTGATCATAGATTTTGATATTCCATTGTTACTAATGATATTTACTAATTAATGCTGTGTTGATATCTAATCATTGCTTGTACTAAATTATCAACTTTACATATTAATCCAATCATGATAATTTATTGGTATTTCTTGAAATATTTTTAATTCATACTGCTTATAAAGATTATCAATTACAAATATTTTCTGCCTAGATAGAAGATTTTCTAACACTTTTTTTTTCTCAAGATTTTATGATTTCAGTTTTTTTTTTGCGAGTTTGCTTGACTTATCACTTGTGCATCATGAAATTTTGATTTTGTTTTTCTGGTTTATTGCTTAGAGTAAAATTTTTTTGCTCTGCTTGGTAAAATTTACATCTTACCAATAGCTCTATAGTATATTGGCATAAACAAATTGATATGGAAGCCATCTGGACTATTTGAAGAATTGGGATGTTGATTTAATTATATGCTTATATTTGTAGGTGGTGAGTTCAACAAATGGTGATTTAGCTCCTGATGATCCTACAGCTGCCCAATCTAACACACCTATTACTGCTCAACCAGAAGTTGAAGTGGTAGATGAAACGAAGTACGTATATTTACCACTGAACTCAAATATAGATATATATCAGAAAATACAGAAAATGAATTTCCTTTACATTAAATATAACCGCAAAATAGTTGCATTCCTGTATTTTATGTGGACAGGATTAATGATAAGATGATGGAAGAGACAACAAATATTGTATATTAGGCAGGTTTTTACACCAAAAAGGTTCCAAACTGAACGGGTTGTCACTATACAGTGAAATATATTTTGAGTATGTTCTTAAAGAAAATGAATTTTTTACAATTTGAGAAGGAGTTCACATGTGCACTATATTTGCAATTACACAGTATATACAAATGCCATGGTCAGTCAGAAATCAGATTTATCCAAAAGCTACATAAAGCTTGATAATATTTTTTTGTGTTGAATGAATACAATATACATACATTTTCATGTAATTAACAAATAAGTACCGTACAGTTATTGAGGTACATAATAGGCAATACTGATATAGTGAACTACATTCAATCTACAAGACAAGTTTTACCACAAAATGATTACTGAATTATATTTATTCCCATATTTATTTTTTATCATTTCTACTAACAATTACTACTCTTTTCTGGCAAAAAATGCTTGCTCACATTGCTTTATTATTCTCAGTGCTAAAAGTTAAGGATTGCCTCTGGGTATTAAAAAAACTTGGCATTGACAGTAGCTTGGACGTTTGATTTCTCTCTGATTTCAGGTGCTGTTTCTTCAGGCGCCGAAAGAAAAAGAAAGGTCGACAATCATAAAGGAGTGGATCTCATCAACTGCTTTAGACTACTGTTTCTCTTCGGCTAGACTATGCTGTTATCAACCACTTCTTTATTTATTACTCCCCTTTATCTTATCTACCTTCAGCAGTTTGTCTACTCAGCGTAAAATCTTACGCAGAGTTATTATTGCTTTCTGATGCAGGTGCTGCACGTGCTGGTATGGAAGACGAAAAAAAGGAAAGAAAAAAAGAAAGAAATGACTGCCAGCATTTGGCCAGGCTCCAGATACAGTTTTATTACAGCACCATGATCCTTCATCATCACCAACAGTAGACGTGGAATCATCGTATGATGTCCTTGAACCTGCATGGCATAGATTAAAACTAAATCTTTATCCTCCAGACTCTTTAGGGCATGTCAACCAGTCCTTTTTATGATGAACAGTTCATCTTATTAGTCACCAAATTAAGTCTTAAAATCTGTGCCATATACATGGATTACTGTGAAATTAGACATCGATGAATATTGTTTTCATCAGTGTATTTCCTCTGATCTTTTCGTACATCAAGTTAGGGTTTTAGTTCATTGTTTTTATGGTATTTTGAAGAAATTTTAGAAGAAAAACTTGTCTTTCGAGAGGAAAACAAATATTATTAATTCATCATTTAAGTAATAAAACATCTAATATTCTAAAAGTGCTGTATTCAACGTTATTCCCTTTGCTAGCTTCCAAATCTGAAGAATTATGACAATTTTCATTTTGTTATCGATCTTTTGATAGTGAGTTTTGAGGATAAACATTGAATTTTTCTATGATTAATGAATGACTGAAGTGTGTTTGTGTGCTTGGGTTGTGTGATAGAGACATTTTTAAGAACAAATAAAGTTCCATTTAAATGAAGGCTAATAATTTTTGATTAACAATAATAATATTTTATGAATTTAATTTTTCAACACAATTTGCTTCGTATATATTCAGAATAAAGCCAAAGGTTAATGATAATCTTACTTGTAAGCCATTTGACAACTCCTGCCCATACATGACCTATTATAACATTGATACATTATAAAACCTTACCTATAGTCTGGCCAAATGGAAACAAGTCTTTTGAATATATTAAAGATATATTATCATATTTTGTAAATAGTACAGAAAACATTGCATGATGATTGTAAATATTCAAAGCTGATGACTAAAAAAAAATCATAAAAGTTGAAAAAAATGTAGGCAAAATACTATTATGTAATATGTGTATAAAAGAGGACAAATTATAAAAATTTATGTAAATTTTCTTGATTTCACTTTTAATAAATTTCAGTTATCTGCGTCCTCTTTGATTCTATTTCCTTCTCAACACACTATTTTTCTTTTGTTGTTATAGTATAATTTTGATGTTTCAAATATTTGTTATTCTACAGATTGTGGGAATTATGTATAAATTGCTGATGATATAGTTTAATTCATGTCAAATATGAAGGCCAACAAAGACTTGAATGTAAAATATGTAATGAATATTTTTTTTAGATCATTCTAAGATTTTACCAATATTCATATCAAAATATTGGGTCCTGTACAATTATTTTTTAAATTCGCCATATTTAAGACCTGAAAATATCTATTATAGGCTTAAACTGAAAATCAGGACATTTAAATACTAAGATACTCTCTTGGTTAATTCAAAACACATATTCAAATTTTTGTCCACTATTTTTAGATTCATGCAACAATAACTGTTTATTTCACTATTATTTTTTTATTATTTTATGTATATATAAATATGTAATAATTGAGTTTTAATGTGATTCATTTTTTGTATTTAAACTCTGCTTTCAGTATTTATGTTGAATTTTGTTTCAATGTCTTAATTCAACATCAAAATAGATTAACTTCTTTCCTTTTTCTTAATTGGCATTTTAAGTCTTGATTTTGTGTTTGAACAATTGTCTCTATTTGTTAAAGGAATACTACCTCTTGAAATGGACATAGAATTTAAAGTCTCAAATTTGGTCAACAAGTGTATACATTCATCAGTTGAACTTACCAAGTACCATGACTAAAGAATGGAATTTTTATATAACATTAGATTATAGGGAGATTCTATTGTATAGTTTTTACACCAGGTTAGTCAATTGATGAACAAAGACTCATTTTGGCTAAATTTAAAAATTTCAATTTTTTGGTCATCGTAAGTGGTAGTATACTTTTAAGATACAAAATTGCTGGACACAGGTTCTGTATATCATGGTCAATTTTCTTTATGGTATGTTCATAGTCGTAATGCTTGACCATTTACCCAAGGATATTTATGAACACAAACTCAAGGCCATCAAATTTTGTATCTGTCTGTATAATCTTCAGTTAGAAGAGATATATGTAATTTATTTAAAAATTGTAAAATAATTTTAATACATACAGTATGCTATTATTTGGTTTTTAAGTTCAGAAATATTGTCTATATAAAATACATGTATCATATAGAGAAGGACCACCGACTTAGTTTTATAATGAAGAAATCAAGTGGTCATATGAAAAATGATATCTACATGTTTAGATTAGGCTTTTATATAATATTACTCTTAATTTAGCAAATCTTACATTGACAAATTCTTAATTTTGTAACGTGGAAAAAAGGAAAAAATGTTGATATCATACACATGAAAATGTTAAAAGTTGAAGTTAAAGGATTATTTTATTTAAAGACATTTATGTCAATAATAAATCATTTTATCAATATATCAAATAAGAAAGGATGTTGTATAAAAGCCTCAAACCATTAGATAAGAATTCAGCCTTTGACTAAGCAGATATAAAGTATATAAATTGTAAGTTATAATCTTTTTTCTTTCTGAATGTCTGTTATTGTATTGAAATAAAATGTCATTGCTGAGAATGAAAATTATTGTGATTTTGATTCCTTATTGTGCCATGGAGCCAACAACTTTTCTTGGCAATAATTTTGGTTATGTATGAAGCTAGCTTTTCACATGGCTTCTTATTGACAATTGAATATTCAGATTGAACTGTGCTAAAAATATACTGAGATGTCATGCAATTTATACTCTGTCTGGGAGAACATGTAAGATGACAAAGAATTCAGAAAACAGCTTTTAATTGAAATGTGAGTATACTATTATTCTGCATGGATCTACAATTATTTACACCCAGTTGAATACATTAAATTTCCAGTTATAGCTCTAGAAACCTGTTGAACATCGATAAGAAAATAACTGTCCAGACCTTTAACCTCAATAGAATGATCATTATACACGCCCACACGAAACTTTGTTCAATACAAAAGAAGACGGAACTAATTCACAAAAACTTAGGAATCCTCTGCTGCACAATCAACTTTTTAAAAGTCGTATTTTGTTCAGTATTAGCCCAAAAGATTAAAAAGAAGTGTATGACTGAAGGTTGATTATATCATACTGGTAGTGAGCGTATAATATCTTCAATCTACCAAGTTGAAAAGTCAAACTCAAAGAAAGAAGATAGAAGATCAGAATTTGTTTCATAAAATATCTCGATAATCACTCTTTAGGAATTCATACGATCTACTTGACTTCTTTATCTTTTGACACGAAAATTATTTTAGCATTTGCTCCAAATTATTATTTCCCTAAACATATGTCGGTAAATATATTCTGTTTTTAGGTGGAAAACTATATCTCATAGGATTATTATTCATTTATGATGGTACATGGTACTTGATAATAGTATAGAGTTTTCCAATGGAGACTTTTGAATGTTCATACCTTAAAACTATCAAGAGTATACAATAACAAAATATCACTTTTAAAATAGTTCCCAAGACACACGAAATTGATCTTATAGTACCGATTTATTTTAATTTAAAAAAAAGAACATTACTTTATATTTGACAGTATTTATAAAATCTGAATATTTAGGTTGACGTTTATAGACACTTATAGCCTATAAGATATATTTGATCTATTTGAATTTAAAAATGCATTACTTTTCCTTGACATGAATAACATCTGTATTTTCTTGTTGACTTTAAACATTTTTAAGGTATAAAAAATATGTGTAAATAGTCTACAACAAAATACAAGATATGTCTATAATATATACTATACAGGAGATATCATTCTCCGTCGGGAAACTTTTATTTTAGAAGATCAATAGTAGATCTTGATAGCAATATTGAGTTTTCCGGACCTCGGTGAATCTTTGTCACTAACAATTAAGTTGTAACCTCAAGTCAATTAATAAAAAGTGACATTAGATACTTTTATTAGTTTTATTTCTTATGCTTTTCGTGATAGTTAATAAGAAAACAATATGAACTGAGGGAATTGGAATGCCAGGATTAATGAATGAAGTCACTAAATAGTACCCCTCTAGTAAGGTCAGACACCTACTAAATTCAACAATGAGGCATTTAGATTAAAGAGTCCAGTGGGGTTTCAAGGAATTATTAGATGGAGGGACGGCCCCGTCAAGAGGGGCAAACACCTTTAGGCATTTAACGATGAGAAAAAGATACATAACAGGTTTGCGAGCCATTGGAAACTAGTGAATCCGTGCATCATTCCATAACACTCCAATGCCCCTATTGCACAAAAGTAGGATGTAAAACTCCATTAATATCTTCTGCTGTTCGGTGAATGCACATGATTCGCGAGTAAAATTACTTAATACATTAATATAATGATTATGTTTAATTGAAGCAACATTTGCTGAAAAGAAAAACATAAGCTTAAATAAGTTTGGAGATGACCTTATATGTTTATCATTCAATATTGATGGTAGTTACAGGGTGAACGAAATCAATTTGATAGATATAATAGATATAAGATTACTTCTTGGAATTGCCATGTACGGAAATATTTATTCACAACAGAACTATAACTAATTTGCTATATCCGAAACCATCATTGCGTTGAAAATATCAAATCATCTGCAATCCGTCTATGAAAAACACATTATGGCATTATATAGACACAGCTTTATGGAACACCAATCACTGGTTAAAGTTTTATGCAACGTTTCCCCCGTCGTCCTCCGGCACATAATGATAAGAAGTGATGGGCAAACTTATTATCATTATGTGCTTGAGGACGACGGGGGAAAAACGTCGAAACGTAGCGTAAAACTTTAACCAGTGATTGTTGTTCCATAAAGCTGTGTCTATATATCGTACTCACAATTGCTAAATGCCATTCAAAGACTTTACATCATGGCTTATTTCTCAAATTATACATGTATGTTTCTTAAACACATCTTTCAGAGTTATATATATATATGTATGTTATTACAAGCCAAAGATTTTAATTCTAATAGTCAACGAATAGTAAAGTTTGGAAAATGAGATTTAACCCAAAATACGTTGTTGGGGTGATCTAATTTTACTTGAAAACGTTTATCTACTATTTACTTATTCCTGGGAGTGCAAATTAGTTCTATTCTTGCACAAATCACTTTAGTATTAGGGTGGGGATTTTCATCTTCTGCATCCTTCTAATGTAATTGTCCTGCTATGCTGACTTTCACTAAAGGAGATTCAGACCATTCAGGTATGTGTACACAGTAAATCAAAGTTAGGCCATTCGTTACAGAAAGTTGTTCCTACCGCGTTATCTTTCTTTCCTTACAGCTGTAATTGTTTGCGGGAAATCGATAAAGATTGTAGAGATTGACAATAATACGTCAGTGGCACGACATAGACCATCTTAAATACCATTTTATTTCTTTACCTACCGTTTAACTTTATTTTAGTCTTGGTTATCACAGTTTTCAAAGCAAAACAGGAAAAAAATTTAATTCATTATAATTTTTTATCAACTGTGGTACTTAACAGTTTGTTGCATTCTGACGCTATATTTTTTAAGAAATTTAGAGAATTTAATAAAGAAATGTTGAACAGAAAGTGAATTTATGATGATGGAGATAGATTTATCTAATAATTCTATAAACAATACAACTAGTAATTATAATGATAGTGAATATTATTATTATGATTATGATATTTCTGTGTCGAGTATTCCGTTAGGTGAAATCCTACCTCTAACTTTAGCTTATGGACTAACGTTACTTATTGGTATAGTTGGAAACTTTTTGGTGATTTTTGCTGTTTGCCGATATAAAAGATTACGGAGCATAACGAACTCGTTTTTAACAAGTTTAGCGATAGCTGATTTATTGTTGTTATTAATATGTATACCAATAAAGGTAAGTTCTGAAAATATGTTACCATTAAATATATCCTTTCATACCAGGCATTCTTATGATCATCTTGAAGTAAGTTCTGAAAATATGTTACTCTTGAATTTGTTCTGTTACGTCGAGCATTGTAATGATAAGTACGCTTGAAGATTTATTCTGGAACACAAAGCGTTGTAAGAACAAATTTCGAAGTAAGTTCTGAAAATATTCACTCTCCTGAATATATTCTGATACATGTATGGATGGACAAGTTTCATTGTAAAACTGTGTTACTCTTGAACATATAAGCTGTTACACAGGGCTTTCGAAGTCAAGCTTTAACAACTCTAACCCCTAAACAGTCACTGTTTGTCAACGTTACTCATGCATTGGAAACAGAAGTTGTAAGTGGGTTATTGCACAATTCAGTAATATGCGATACCATTTGTTTGTTATAAAAGGTTGTGAAAATCTCGAAGACCATATAATCTGAGTTCTGTAACATACAGTAATAACATTTAATTATACTAAACTATTCGCTGGGTTATTTTCACGTCATTCGCCTCAATTTGTCAAGTGACGAAGCATTATTTCTGTTGAACTCTAAAAGACATAAGTATTTCAATTTCCAAGACAAACATCTTAAAATCAGACATTTTGAAAGGTTAAGAGTGTAATTAGTGTGTAAATTAATAATAAAACACACACACATTATGCTCAACAACATCTGTCATTACAAAATTGGTTTAAAACCTGCTCACTCGAAAAATGTTAGAAATGGATAAATAGTAACTCATCTTCAACATTTAAAAATCTTGCTCTCGGTTGTGATAATACCTTTGGATCAGTGACTCAGGTGCTGTCATGAAAAAACGTCTTGACGTACGATGGGGTTAGAATACCAGGCCCCTTGCGCTATAAGACTTTGCAGATCCCTCAACATTTGGAAATCAAAAAAGAGTTGGCAAAATTATTGCATGGTGTTGCCCGTCTTGATGAGCCTAATCAGGTATCAGGTTCCTGTGATTTCTTCATATTTGAAATCTAAACTAAAGACCAATTTAAAATCTTTATCGATTTAGATTATTTTCGAGAAGAAAATATTATAACTGTCATATTGGTGTCATATTTTATATAGAACTATGGTGGCATTATCGCTAAACTTGTTCTTTGTGAGTTTCTTGATGCCAAGCACGAATCCGTTGGTAAAAGTTTGAACCTGGACGAGAGGAATACTGTTTGGGTCGTAAGATTGCAGACAGTAAACTAAAGCCTTTTGTACAGATATTAACACTGTTGTGACATTATTGGCAATAACTGCATGAGAAATGTGTCAGTCTGTACGTTTTTCTTGAATTGCAATGAAATAAAATGATGTTTTGCCTTTTACCATGGCATCTGGATTTCTGAAATATTTGTTATTACACAATTCAGCTTTACTAATTATTTATGCTTTTGGAATTGTATTGCCAAGATTCATTTCTCATAATAAACATTTTTTATATTAAGTTATTCATATAATCACGTTTTCCATTTAGAAATTGTATGAAAGGCAATGTAAATATTATTGAATCGAGCCTTATATATTCTCTACACTATTGAGAGAACCATGTTGTAATCATCATGATTCCAAACGTCAAACAACCTACTAGTATGTAATAAAAGATTTCTCATTATATATTTTTTTACCGCCGCCTGTCGCTATTCATATTATATTCAATGGAATCTTTTATTGCATCCTCTGGTTTTTATTTCTCAAAAAATTTATAGGATAAGTCTCTCCCAAATAAATCTTATTAACGCTCCTGTGGGACTCAGAATTCCACTGATTTAGTTTGGTCCTTGATCGGATACTGAATGTAAGCCATGTTCTTCCTATTCTTTGACTTATTACAAGCTACCTTTGTAGAACTGAACTACATGTGACCACCCCTCGGTTCCCTCCTCACATTATTTTCTGTTTTCCACTTTGTAAGAATTGTCTCTCTTAACTAAAAAAAGATTTATAGCTTGTACAAATTATCTCCCCTGAACTAAATTTTGTTGGGGTTTAAAACTCGCCCAAATTTTTAGAATTTCAGACGTACACACCACGTCTTTCAATTCTAGAAATTAAACATGAATTGTTTTATATATTGTATTTTCAATTAAACTGAAGTGTATAGTAAGCAAAATGCAAATTCTTAGTTTATAACTGTTATTATATGTCTGGATCATTTGCAATATGTTTTCAACTTGCTATATCATTATTAGACACAGGCCTATATTACTGGTGAAAAACAATCTTTTTGACATTTCAAGTCGAGGCAGATTATATCTTACAATCGCTTCCCTTCAACATAACCCTATTTCTTTATGACATTAGTTTACTTTCAAGAATGAAAATTGATCCATAGCGTGATGTTATATCTAAAGTTGATTAAGAATTATGACTTTCTTTATTGATGGTGATTTTCCAAGGGCTGTTGGCTGTAATAAATCATAGATTTTAAGATTAGAATTACTTTTGTCTCCCGGATCAATTACATAACCAATATATTATTCTGTCTATGCTTAATGGAAAAAGTCTCGTCAGTTTCCATAAACCACACACACCAGTAAATGCATACCGGAAGTGTATTCAACTCAAGGAGGGATTCAACTTTAAAATCATAAACAAATAGTAATTCTGCTTTAACTTATGGTAAAATCCTAGTCAGTAACTTGAATATAGATAACAGATGACATATCTTACAATCACTACAGGGGATGTTTCATTGTACTTGTTAACAGAGAAATCTCAAATAGCAGTTATATAGACGTAAAGTATAGCATTTCAGTGTTTTGATGCACCTTTTGAATTTTCGATTAGCGGCAATTTGTCCTTTGTGGAAACGGTTTTCTATAATAGACGAATTATCACACTATTCTGAGATAGGAGATGTCAAAAGCTAATACGAATACAAAGGCACAAGATATTGAGAAATCATGTTGAAAGATAATAAAGTGTTATATATCGGTCAGAATTTTTCTTGAACTAAGTTCTTAGTTATAAGAACCAATTGCGTGTAAAGGAACTAGCGAGATTCAATAATCGTATAACAGTAATGAGTTACCTACTAAAATCTAATTTGTAACGTATCATATGTGATAATTACAATAATTCTATATCACATTACCTAACACTGTTCTGATTGGTATTCCAGAATATTCAATTATGAAATTGATATTCGCCAATGTTGGTGAAAGTTGCTTTGCTATCAACGTCAAAGTCGGTATTAACAGAGATTTTTTTTCTAAAAAAATGTTGAAGATAATAAAGGCTATATCAATATTAATATCCCTGTTCCTATTTCTTATTTAACTAATCTTCTAGTCTCCGTATTTATGATCAAGATACAACATCTTTAACTTTCTTCGCTTGATAGATAATTTAAAGATTTTATAAACATCTCGAACATCTATTAAAATGTAACATAAAACTTCCAAACTTGAATCCACACGAATGTTTTTCTTTTTTCAGTGTGCAGCCTTTGCTTCATTTAGTTGGACGTTTGGTGAATTCCTGTGTAAATTTGTCAATTATATGCAGAATGTGTCCATGATTTGCTCAGTAATGACTTTAACAGTAATGAGTATTGAGAGGTATGTAATTTCCATTCATTGAAAAAGGCATTGAAGTCTCATTTCCATACACCAATATCTGATATGATGAATACCATTGTTAAATTCGCTGTTGTAAGGAAATTAGGGGTTTTAATTATAATATTCAGACAGAATATCACAGAAGTTTGTAAATGCTTGTCGGATTGTGAATGCAGCCAATCGGAGTCCTCGACTGAAAAACTGTAAACAATAAACCACAATGCTTTTATTCTGTTTGTCGAGAGTCATGATTGGCTGTATTTATTGGTGTATAATCCAATCGAATCGCTACATTGTGTGATACAAGAAAGATGGCTATTAAAGTCAAGATACAATACGAAGTTACCAAAAGTTTGACGTTGTGATGATGGTGAAATCAGTAAACCCAAAAAAAACGAGGGCGACATATTTGTGTGGGTAGTGGTGACGAGACGTAGTAGAAAATACCTTTTTACTTATACAACAGAAGCCTGTACACCTGTAAATCTATGGAATTAATTGTGCTATATAATCTCATTCTTATAAGATTCCCTTTCTAAGATCTGATTAGTGACGTAACAAAAAGTCTTTAAAGAAAGAAAAGCCAATATTAATAACGTATAATTTTTGAAATGTTACCAAATCTGAAAGAACTGTGAGGGCAATCGGTCGATAAATGACCATTGTATAATATTACTTTGACATCTCAAAGTGTTTTATTAACCAAATTATATTGTCTTATAAGGATAAATCATTTCAACTGTTATATACATTTGCACCTATCGACTTTAATACCGTATCTACGGTATCTTGATATAGTCTTATTCTATAACATATCGGATAAATATAATACGGATCAGAGCTAAAGTATATAAATTGAGCAGTTTTAATTTGAATTGAAACAAGTACAGCCTGATTAAACTTTCGATTCGTTTTTATTTATTATTAGTTTGTATATTTACTAAAAATAAAAACTAATGAAAAAAACGAAAGGAGAGTTGAGTCCAATTTTAATTAGACTGAAACAGTCATTAGGTTATATTTATTTTGTTAGTCATTATCAGAGATATATATGATTTAATGCAAGGCATTCTTGCGATTCATAAAATCCGATAACATATGGATTTTCGACGGATGTTAACAAATGGTGGCATCTGAGAGAAACTTATCAACCCCTGAGGCTGTATTCACCTGATAGCAGCATCGATTGAGTATCGATGATTCTCTTGACAGGCACCTGTCGACGGCGACGGATTTGGGCATATTTATCATTAGGTTTATCAAATCAATTTGAGCATAGAGAACGTTTGAATTATCTCGCATTCTAAAAATTTAAGCTCAACAACCATCATGTGTCATGTACTCTCACAAAATAATTCCTTCATCGATACTCTTATCCACATTTAAATTGACATGGCATAGGCCTAGTCAATAACTATGGTTTATGATTAATACAAGAATTCTACATCATTACACAACTAGAACTTAGTTGTCTATATATAGACACATTGTAATAATCTTTTAATTCTTTTTAAAGATGGGTGGCTATATTATATCCTCTGAAAGCAAAATATCTGTGTACCTATTCTCATGCACGACAAATGATAGCTGCCATATGGACAACATCTTTTATCATGGCTATACCTGTATTGATTGGCCAGGTGAGTTGAAATTGATTCATTTTGTAAGTATTCCACTAAATAAAGTATGCTTAACATTCCAAAAACCCATTAAGCATCTGGTGGTGTTACCACGGAATATTTTTGGAGAGCCCGCTATTATTTGGGTTTAAGAGGTATATGTATCATAGTAGGACATTAGGCCTTGGGCCTATTTGGACATTTTCAGGAATTACGCGACCTCATCTTTAGAATACATAAAACCAGTGGCCCCAACTCGACCCCACCCAATGATTCATAGTCATAATTTATAGAGTCACTGTCTGAAATACCTTAATGATACATTCCATGGTTTTCAGAAACATATCTTAGTTGGGGAGAGAATCAAGGCTTATTGGTGTATAACTGAGTGGTCGTCAACAGAAATGGAGATATTATTTGAAGTTTACAGATTTACTCTACTATTTATAATACCCATGACAGTGATGATTATAGCTTATACTGGAATCTGTAAAGAATTATTACAATTATCATCAGTACGAGGAAATCTTACATCGTCTTCATGGTATGTTTACCTACATATATAATCTTTTTCCAGACTGCCTTACTGAAAGTCTTATGAATATTCTTGCCAATTTCTATTTTTCTCTTCTTTTTTCTATAAAATTGTAATTGTATCAACTGTATATCCGTACATTACTATATTTATTGTTGTTCTGTTGTCATTGGGGCGTAAAAAGGATTTCCTTTTAGGAAGTATTAAATGAAATGAAATGAATGGAGTTTTACGTCCTACTTTTCTGCTTAGGAGATATTGATAAATCAACATCAGGTTTTAATCGACGTATTTATACTTTATACTTTATAAAGTTCCTTAATGTTTTTCTATAGCTAAGCAAATTTGGTCTTTGAAATTTCCAAACTGAAAGTAACGTTATTACCTTGACAATCTTCTATTCTGGAATTATATATTAACAACAGCTGATGTGGTACTTGATAGTGGAAGTAATCCTAGTTGAAAATATAAATCATTCCTACAGACATTGTGGAAGATGTCAAATTTTCGTTTCAAAAGTTGATGACGACAGCTGAAGTTAAGAAAATATTTAGATGACAAGCACTGTCGATCGTAAAAACTAAAAAAACGGGGATATCAGAGTTTGGCTTTATGCAACTGATTTCAACATTCATTCAATGAATGTGGTTTCAAACGCTTCATTCCATCTTTATTTTCTAAATAAACAATCTCGTTGCCAAAATCATGTTATCAGAAAATAAATGAGTCAAGAACAATACAGATTCTTACCAATCTTTCCCAAAATTCACAAGCCATTAATGATATAGAGATTGGTAAATCGTGCGATTGCTGAGAGATGAACGATCTATGTACGGTTCGTTAATAGAAATCTGTTTTATTTACTTAGATTAACATGTTGAGGTTAATGAAGAAGAAAATGATCAATGATGCAGGGAATGTTATAAGTAGATTGATATTGTTAGGACCTGATCTCTATAGATTGCCACATGTTTCAACATACACATTCTTCTTCTCCATGTCATAAATAATATCAAGCTTGACACCTCATTTCAATACAGTCGACATCTTGTTCTACCCTATATTGGTATTGTTATGTATCCTTTGTAGATATAAAGGTTTATATGAATGGTTCCGAGGAGTTATAAAAAATTGAAAAATCTAAAAAAGAAGTCAAAAACGAGGCGTGATACTTATTAGTTTCTCTAAATCTGTAGTTGAACGTACCTCCATAATACAACTATATCTGAAACACTTTCTTTTAGTTGGTATTTGAATGTTGAAAGCATCATGATGTAGATACTGCTGTATTTCTGGAATACTTTCTCTGTATTTAAAAAGGGGAAAACCCAATAAGGTGTTGAGAGGTAGGATGTAAAACCCCGTTTTACTTCATGGTCAAATAGTTGGTCCTAGTAAACATTAAATGATCGAACGACCACCATAATGATATTGATTTAAGATGATTTTGATGAATTATTTGATGACTTTACAATTTATTTCGTTCAGATATCACTTTCCGCCTATATATTGTAAGTTTATATTGAAAATGGTTGGAAAATCGGTTTATGTATTATTTCTGCACTAAAGATTCCATTTTAACCTAGATTTTTTTTTAAGTCTTCTATTTTGTTGTAAGCAGTTGCTATAAATTGGAATTCTAATTATGTATATAAAAACTCTGTGTTAGTTAAGTTCACCTTAAGGGGTGTATTATCCTGTCAATTCATCTCGTTGGAAATATATTACTTCTTATAATTGAAGTTTATTCTTGAATGATTCCTTGACGAGTTTAGTAACAATTACAGGAAATAATGAAGCTATAATGAAGATATATGGTACAGCAAGGATAAGTTATGGGTCTTCATGCTACTGATCTCTTGTTTGTCCTTCATTATGGGTTGTCATGCACGAAAATGATGGCTTTTACGTGCCAAAAAGGTCATACTATGATAAGTTATGCTTAAGAAAAAGCTCCGCTGTCAGTGGTCTTTTAAAAATAGATAATTCAATCTCAAGTTTGGGTTGGCACATCACTTTTATTTAGGAATATTGCATGCAACTATGTGGCCTATCTATTGAACGTCATTATTGTATTGTTACTGATAAGTCGTTTAAATGATTTTCGAGGACCAACATCTTTCAGACGTCATCGTATAGTTATATCTGTCATTCTGTGATATAGCTGCTAAGTCTGCACTCCTATATTTTACTTTGTTTTTGCCATGGTTTAGTTTTGATCTATTGTACTGAATACTTCAAAATAGAATAGAAGGCAACTCAAGTCCTGGTCATTTCAATTACAAGTATTTCTGAAGACTAATTGAACTTTCAGTACTCATTGCTTTTCCATTTATTTCTTCAAATTGATATAAGTGTCACGTTTCCTATTTTATGAATGACTTACTTTATTGGTTCAATGAGTAGCTGAAAATTTAGATATTGACTTGACCATCCCAATTATCTTTGAAATTTATATTAAGAAAATCATTTAATAATCTAGAAAATATTAGGATATATCGTAATCTGTCATTCGTTATTGACATCTGATAAAGACGTATAGACTTTCTATGACATCAAAGAAGTAATTCTATTAACTTGGTCTGGCCATTGTCCTCTTACCACCGGAAGTGGTATGACATTTTCATTTATATGCTTAATGATTTTTATAATCACAATTTACTTACGTTTCTTATTGAAAAAAATCTCAATTTATTCTGAAAGATTTTTGACAACTAATGAATCGTTTTTAGGACATGCATGACATACCTTATGCCAAATTAAGAAACTATGAAGGGGATTCACCCCACTCATAGGTTAGTTAAACTTAGTGTATATGTCTGATAAAACAAGTTACTTCATTTGATTTGTCTCGGCTTACAGAAAATTATTTGTATAAGCTTTAAATAATTCCCCACGAGAGGATTGACGCAATGTCCAGACCCTTAATTACATAACGGAAGACAAATCCAACTATTTAAGCCTTGTTTGAACATCCCATGGGTAAGAATTGTGTCTGTCACAGATATAGTCAAAGTAATAGCAAAACAAATAAAAATCTTTGGGAGAGATTTAAAATTTGTCTAGTTTGACAAAGCTTATGTGATCTATTTTAATTTTCATCTTCGATTCTACATCTTTCTTATGCTGAACAACCCAGATTAAAATTAAATGAAACTCATTTTCTATAAAGCCTATAATCATAAAATTTCAGCCAGATGGTAATTCCGCCGGATTTCTGTCTAGTTTTAACTCCGATGTTAGAGGAATCGAAAGAAAAGAACTGCGGATGTCAAATGTTGTATTTCAAACACACACGCCTGCTGTTGACAGCTTCGGCAATAATTTTACTAGAAGCAAGTACTTCTGTTCTCAAGGTCACATGAAAGAAGCCCCAATTTGTAATCAGCATCACCCCGAGAACTCTTAGATTCGACACTTTTCTTCAGTTTAAACTGTTCGTCATATTTGTTGCATTTTGAACTATAGTAAATGCAAGCCGAATATATTTCAATGGCCCCCGTTAACTTGCAAATAAATGCTATATAAATTATTTATATTGTGAATACTTGCACAGAAATTGCACTTGGAAACAACAATATCTGCATTTTAACCAGAACAGAAAGCATTAGGAACATTATATTGAACTAACTTGTCATCCCCAGCTTGTATGTTTGAAAATGAGAATCCCATTAAATTCTTCTTGTTTTTAAAAAGAATGCTTTATACATCGAGGTCTCAAAAGCGTAAATTTGTCTGGAATTCCGAATGTAATTTCAGGTTTCAAGAATTACCGACATGAGATTAATGTCAGACAACCTGTCGTTATCATTCTGTTATAAATCTTCTATTGGAATCAATAGCGGAAAATTGAGAAAAAGATGTATTTATTCGTCTCTACACTTCCTGATTAATAATATTGACACTGTCCTTTGAATTCCATATAAACGTCATGTATCTTAAAGGCACTCTGCCTATTTATTATCTAATGTCTAATGTAATCGGTGATCTCATAACCTAATACAAGTATCACAAACAGCAATTCTGTAACTATATCTAAAAAATGATTTCAGTATTGGAAAGTCAAACGTAATGGATAAAAATTGAGTCTGATCATGCAACCTTTCGATTATTTACTAGGACGTCTCGTGTAAATATTATCCGCAAGCAAATGAAATATAGAGAGAAAGTAATTTTCACTAAGTTTTTGATCAAGTTAAAATACAAATTCAATATTTAATTTGTCGTTTTCAATCGTTAAGTCGTTTCCATTACGACTCAGCCCATTTCGTTCAAATTGACAATGAGTAGAGTAATCCACAGATCACTAATCAAAAGGAATTTTCAAATCAGTATTTTAATCAGACTGAGTAAAAGGAGTCCCGCGAGCTCTTGTAGACCACACAATAAAAAAGTAGTGTAACATTGTATATCTTTAGATAGATCACCATTAGTTTTCCAGATGGAAGGGATAGGTAAAAGTAGTCCCACGAGTTATCGTAGACACGCAATAAAATAAAATTGGCGTAACATTGTGTTTCTATATTGATCACAGACCTATAGATGTCTCAAACAAGGACAATCGAACCTTAACCACAATTCATATGTTTGTATATTTCAGTGGAAAAAGACCGACAGCAACCAGTTCAGATAGAAACACGTCATCACCTTCTGATGACAAATCTGATATTCAAAAGTTGAATAAGAAAAACAAAACAGACGATGTTGATGAAAAGACCATGAAGGTAAAAAACAGGGTTTAACGCAAATTTTACTGAATCAAGGTTAATATTTTCCCATATGTAATGGAATTCTTGATTACATAAGAATAAAAAAAACTATAGCGAAATGTTAAAGTGTCAGATAATATTATCATTACTTGAGTACAGCTGCTCTTTTCTGTACACTCTAGCAATACAGTAAGCACGCACTGCAGCCAGGTTTGGTTGAATCTCGAAGTTTTCAGAATATTGTATGATATCAATATAATGTCGTCATAGCTGAATTGCAGATATACTTCCCATATATACTGATTTATTTCTCATTCATGGAAACAAGGTTAACATAACTTCACTTGACTGCTGTAGATTGTTCATTGACTAGAAAATTCTACTCTAATTTCAGGTTATCCAGATGTTGATAGTAGTGGTGGTGCTGTTTGCTATTTGTTGGGGACCAATTCTAATCAACAATCTTCTAGTAGCTGTTGGAGCTATAGAAAAATATCATTATGACTATTTAAAACCGATGAGACAAGCCTTCTTTCTGATGTCTTATTTCAACAGTTGCTCCAACCCAATTGTGTACGGATTCATGTCCAAACATTTCAGACGCAGTTTTCAGCGTGCTATTATGTCATGTTTTTGCTGTCAAGATAAAAAGTCATTCCATAAAATCCGGTACAGCTTAAATGCAACCAGATCAACAGTATTGTATAGTGGACATCTGAATAGAACCGGACAACGGCAAGACAAGGACATCAAGAAGAATGTCGGGCATTTTTATCGGACTGACACTGCTTCTCCTATGGTTGGAATAAAACTCTCTGCGCTGGCTTCACCTGCCAAAAGAAACACCGTCAATAGAAATAAAGTATGAACTGTGTTCCAGCAACATTATCTAAGTGATGATTTAAAGGGATTGTAAAGTGGTAAAAACATTATGTGTATGTTGGACACAGATAGCATCAATTTGCACCATTCCAATTTCCAATACAAATATCTTTAGGCTACAATCCTTTAACTAATGTTTGTTTTGTAACCTATTTGATTTCCTTGGGTTGAAATTGAAACTTGTAGGAGGTTGTATTTCTTATTTTTTTTGTTTTTTTGAGGCGAAATGAGTCTGATATGCAATGTTTTATAAATTGATGATATAATTTGAGCACGTAAACCTTCCTGTTGGCAGTAGCCTATATCGTGATATAAGTCACGATTGTCGATACACATACTTAGGTTAGATCTATATCCAGTATCACCCAACCTTTCCTCAGCTTGACATTACTATTGACATATAGACACAGCTTTATGGAACAACAATCACTGGTTAAAGTTTTATGCAACGTTTCGACGTGTTTCCCCCGTCGTCCTCAGGCACATAATGAGAAGAAGTGATGGGCAAACTATATATAAATTATTACATGTTTGGATTAGTTTCCCCTCACTCTTTTCAAGCTTGTTTATGAGTTGATTTGCCACATCCCCATATTGATGACGAATAAAGTCTTTGAATGGCATTTAGCAATTGTCAGTACGATATATAGACACAGCTTTATGGAACAACGATCACTGGTTAAAGTTTTATGCAACGTAATGGACACAATGAGTGTATATAGATTGTATTGTATGTGACTTATAATGTAAATCAAACACTTTATCTCTTCTACAATGCCTTACTTTATTTGCTGCTGCCTGGCCACTTTAAAGGGACAGATTTTCCATTTTCGGGGGTTGATTTGGGTCTTGAATATATGTAAATAGTCTTCAGAAGTATTAGAAATGTACGAAAATTACATAATTCCTTCAAAAATATCACAAACTACGTGTCTGTGTCACTTAAGAAACACTTGATGGACAGACGACGCCCAACCAAAGATCTCTTATTAGTATAGGCCATAAAGACGTCATGGTAATCTGACCAACCCTGAAATTAGGATTTCACTGATAGAAAAGGCTACAAGGAGGAAAATGTAAGCATCGTTTATCGTTCACAGGATTGTAGTCGTTGACGTATAGATTTAGCTGTGGTCTGTATCCTTTTGAAACTAATGTGAATTATGTCCCTTGACATAATTTACAAAATGGCAGCGCCCACGACCGAAGAATGGATATGTCAAGAACTAGCCAAATTTGGCATCGAAACAACCCCAGAAAATGCCAGGTAATGAATTCAATGAGTGTGCCAGCTTTAGATCAGACCGGACGGTGAATTTTTATAAAACGAGCAATAGATGATTACTGTCTAGTTTTACTTTCACAATGATAGGCCTTGCCTTGCTTGATTTCGTTTGCAGTTGGTTGTGAAATATGGTAACAGATGAATACCTTTTGAATGAATTCTACCCACAAGGAACTTTATTAGAATGATTGAAATGGTCATATTTTGGCAATGCTACTGAAATTTTCTCGAGTTTGGTATGTCAAGTCTGTCTCTGTGACACATAGCTACAAAATTCTGATAATGGACCAATTCTATTACTGCAACCATGCACAATTGCCCCTCAGGATATATTTCTTGCTCCTCTGACGTTCAAGTATGCTACTTGTTCTAGTGTCGCTACTATCTTCTTCTCATGTCATAAATGTCTCAAGTGGGTTACTATGTTTCACAAATATAAGACATCTTCTATGTTAATTTCTAATATTTTCAATGCATGTACTATTCTTCTGTAAGACCATGACTTTAAACTACGCATGTATAGTAGATAGATAGGACCATGGGTTAATGAAATCCAGATTGTGACACTACATGAAGCTGTGAATTTGCGAAGTTTCTCATTCCAAAGAAAGAAGTTGCTAGACCTACTCATTAACATAATTATTAACCAGGCATCGCTATAATACATTAACTATATCTTTTGATTTCTTTTATTACCTTTCAGTTATATACTATCCATGGACAACAATCAAGATCTAGAAGACTATATGAATGATTTGTTAGATAAATCAGATCCTAAAGTCAGAATATTTGTTCAGGAATTATTAAGAAGAAATGGAGGGAAGAATTCTAATGAATGTGTGGTAAGAATTGTTGTTTGTTCAGAAATAACTGACTCAAAAATTTGTTGCATAATTTTGTCATTTAGTTATTTGTCTACCACCTATTTAAAGACTGTTCTGAAAAGTTCAATTTTTACTGGGAACATTATATAAAATGTGCATGATAAGCTGTCTAGTAAATTTCATAAAGAGTTTTAATCAAAATGAAAACCAACTATGAATTTCCATATGAAATGTTGTAGTGACAATGTAAAATTTGTAGGTTTTACCAAAGAAGAATGAAAAAGATGTGTATTTTGCTGGTGTCAATAAAGTGAAGAAAAAACCCAAACCACCAAAAACTAAAACAAGTCCATCAAAAGTGAATGGTTACAAACAAGAGGAGGTAAATAATCAAGAATGCAATAGTCTTGTATATTACAGCTATGTGTCTATCATTAATGTCTATTTCCAATTTTGAATTTTGGAACTTAGCATATTCAATACATGAAAGGGTTAAGAGACTTCTAAATATTACTCTTGTAAAAAAATGATTGATTTATTAAATTTTTTTTAGCAGGAGTCTCCGCCATTGAAGCCAACTCCTTCTCAACCAGATACTGTGATAGATGGTACGAAGAAAAAATCAAAATTTGTTCCTTTATTTAGTCAAGAAGGTCAAGCTAAATCTGTGATTAAATTGTCAGGTAAATATGAAAATAAAGTCTTTATTTTTAAATATTTATCACACGTGATACCAGCCATACATTCAATTCTTCATTTTTATTTTCATTAATAGTTATTTCACTGCTAGTGAAAAATTACCAACTAAGTTCAACGTTTATTATAATGCAACATTATCTAAGTGATGATTTAAAGGGATTGTAAAGTGGTAAAAACATTATGTGTATGTTGGACACAGATAGCATCAATTTGCACCATTCCAATTTCCAATACAAATATTTAGTAAACCTCTTTAGGCTACAATCCTTTTAACTTAAAAAATCTTGATTACCTGTACACTTCCATCTCTACACAATATGTAATGTAAAGTCCATATTCTGCTGTATTGAACATTGACTCTATTTATCAATCTGTTTATTTAGGAAGACATGTTTGTGAATGTCAAGCTGCTAAACATAAACTGATCAGTAATTGTTTAAAATGTGGTCGAGTCGTTTGTGCACAAGAAGGTTCTGGACCTTGTTTATTTTGTGGAAATCTTGTAAGTATAATTAGTTTTGTTTCAGATTATGAATATCTTGGACTTTCTCAAAAATTGTGGTTAAGCATTACCAAACCAAACATTGGTTAAATTGTAAAACACATTTTTTGATGGCTTTCTTATGTAGTAAGATATAGTTTGTTTGAAGATTCAAAGTTCACAAAAGAAAATATTTAAAGCTGAATCAAATGATTAATTTATTCATTATTCGTTATTTTAGGTCTGTACAAAGTCTGAGTTTGATATATTATCAAAAAATAATAAACAAAGTGATAAATTACGCAGTCAGTTAATGGGTAATTTAGATGCTCTGAGTTTAGCTGGACAGTCAATCTACCAAGATATATCAGGTGATATTAAGGCTATAGAAGAAGGGGCTGAAAAAGCTAAAAAGCACAAAGATAGGCTGTTGAACTATGATAGAACTAGGTAAATATCAGTATGTATTGATATTCATCATATGGTATAGTCAAAGGTCCTTATCAGGTCGGGTCATTATCTCCCTTTGCATAAATAAGCTTTTTTATCAATTTTCAGTCATTATTGTTTAAGAATATTTGAATTAATTTCTGAATTTTTCAGTAGCAGAGGTTTCAAATGTGAAATTGTTTTAAATATTTCATTATGATTGAGTATGTAATAAAACATTACCATGTTAAAAATTCCTCATAAAAACTAGTGTGTTAAAACACCAATGAGCATTATGATTAATTTCAGTGTAAAAAGAACCCAAGTTCTAGATGATGAATGTGACTATTTTGCTACGGAATCCAATAAATGGATAAGTGAGGAAGATAGGAAGAAATTAAAGGAAAGAGAAGAGGAATTACGATCAGAGAGACATGGTTCACGCAGGGATAGAAAGATAACATTTGATTTTGCTGGTCGTAAAGTCATTGATGCTGAAAAAGACACTAGTAAAAATATGTATGATGTAAATGATGATGTGATACAGCAAGTTCATTATGGTAAAAACACTCAATCTAAAGACAATGTACTGTTAAAACCTTCCGATTTTAATCCTTTAGTGAATCCTACTATACAACAACATGCACCAAAGGTAAGTGTTTAGCAGCATTAAATCCTGTTATTTCCATTTCTTGTAATCAAGCTGTGATTTTTTGGAATTTTCCTGTGACTTCAATGTTTTGTGGTTGTTCTGTGATTTCCATTTCTTGTAATTATCCTGCGTTTTTTTTATGTACTTCTGTGTGTGTATATGTTATGTGACTTCCAACTTAATTGCTCTGTGTCTTAGATTTTGATTCATTTTAAGATGTTTGACATATTTACCTGAAAAAACCTACTCATAGTCATATTAGGTTTAAAGGCCTATCAGTTTTTACAGCATAAATTCAATAATTCAATGTTGTAATGTTGGACAATTATTATTCATAAAAACTTAATAATTTCGAACAATATAAAATCTATGTAATTTTCAGTATGTACCTGTTGGTGAATCATACAGTGATAAAGCCACCAATTTAAATAATACCAATTCCCCATTTAAACATAAATCAACATCACGAATACAAGATAAAGAATTATTAGAGATGAGTGATGAAGGAATGTGTATGAGTATGCATCAACCATATGCTTCACTGCTGGTGAAAGGTATCAAAATGTAAGTTTGAAATTTGACGTACTAGTTTTTCATGGCTTGGAATACAACTTTCGGTCTGTTACAAATCAAATAGTTTAAGTCATACTGTTCTCTCTTTGGCATTTTCACTGAATTAAATTCAATTAATACACTTTTTTTTTCAAAAAAGTTCAATGATTTGCTGATTTATTTTAAATCCAGATCACAAACTACGAACTGGCAAATACCGGAAAGAGTGCTTGTAAGCATGGCAGAGTGCTTTAAACTCCAGTGGGATTACTTTGAAGAGGAAAGTTGTAGTTTTGTTAGTTTGTTGACTTGGAACTGTGACACACCTTATAACATAATATGTCTTTTTACAGTCATGAAGGAAGAACATGGTATACTGCCCATAGAGGTGTATTATGGATAGCTGCAACTTCTCAAACTCCTGATACTAAAGATATAAGTGATGTGGAAAAATTTTATATTTATCATTATGATGGTAGGTTTGTCAATTTTAAAAAAGATCATAGGTTTCTATTAACTATCTTTGTGTATATAATCTAACTCATTGCTGAAAAGAAATCATGCAGCAACAGCATGAAAAGTGATTTTTACTTACTAGATATGTCTGTTGAAATGTTTCCTTAACCACTTTATAGAGCTCAGTTTTCACCATCTGTATCGCTTCTCAGAATCAAACCTAACGTTCGGTTCTCCTTCTCCATAGACGACGATATATCCAGGCCTTAAATCCAACATGGATGTCTAAAGATTTATCCTGTTGCATCAAACTCTATTGGAAAGATACCAGTAGTCAGTTATCTGATGATGCCAACCAAAATTAACTTTGAACTTTGTTGTATTTTTGTATTATAGATAAAGATATAAAGTTTCCTAGTCATTATCCTGTAGGATGTTTATTAGGCTGTGTTGATGTTGTTGATTGTTTATCTCAAGAGGAATACAGGTTAAAGGTAAAGAATATTTTTGTTCAATGCCACATACATATCTTGTTCATTTTACATACTTAATCATAGTCACATGTAGGCTGTTCAATGTCACATACCTAGCTTATTCATTTTACATACTTACATACTTACCTTGTTCAATGTTACATACTTAGCTTGATAATTGTTACATACATATCTTGATAATTGATACATACATAGCTTATTCATTTCACATACTTAACTTAATCATAGTCACATGTAGACTGTTCATAGTCACACACTAAGTCGTTCGTTGTAATATACTTCGCTTGTTCATAGTCACATACTTAGCTTGTTCAATGTCACATACTTAGCTTGTTAATAGTCACATACAAAGCTTGTTCATTGTTATATACATAGCTTGTTCATTGTCACATACTGAGCTGGTTCAATTTTATTTTGACATATTTAGCTTGTTCATTGTAACATACTTAGCTTGCTCCTAGTCACATACTTTGAAATATAAGGTTAGTTTTTCATAGTTCTGATTAAAGCTTAAGGCATTAAACTACATGAAGATAGTTATATTTGAAATATTATAAATTGTGATTGAAAATCTGTGTTTCTATTATCCATTATATCTTATAATGATAACAATGTTTTTATTATTTATTTTTCAGTTTCCAGATGGAGAATCTGTATCTCCCTATGTATTTATATGTGAAAATCCTCAAGAATTAATAGTAAAATTTCCTATTAAAGGAAAACACAAAATATGTAAGTATTTTCCTGAATAAACGTAACAAACTAAAGCAAATTTATTTAATAATTTAATAAAAGCTTTTTGCATTAACCTTGATATTTGAGTTTTTGAATATCGGAAGCTGTTTAATTAAATTTAACTTTGTTTATTTTCAGATAAATTAGATTCCAACATTCATCAAGGTGCTAAAAAAGGTTTACGTCAACCTTCAAATGTCTGACAGAATTGAGGGTTAAATACAATTATACCTATATTTAGATTCAGAAGAAAAATTGAATGAAACAAGAAATTGAATGAAGTAAATGGAAACTTGCTAGGAATGGGAACTGTTTAGTGAAATGTTGTGCTTTCACATCACATTAAGTTTTGTATAACATATCTCTCTCAATTTGTCAATGAAATATTTTAGGATATCTATCTCTGATTTTTACAAGACATTATGTCGTGTATAGCTTCTATTGAGTTATTCAAATAGAATCTTGCTACAGGAACAATTTTATCAATAAACTTCGCTAACTGCTTATGCTAGGATATCAAACCTGTTATATAAAATACTTACTGTACTATTTATGTTTTTGTTTATGTAAATTATTTGTTAATGGTGTGGCAATGAAATTATTTGCCTGATATATTTGAAAAAGAATAAATTTATTTTAAGGTTAAAGACTTTTTAGAATACAGTTTGTGCTTGTCATTTGAATATTGGCGATATCAACTGATAGAGCTTAATTTCAGCTATCTCCTATCACTTTTCACCCTGTGGTGAGAGGTGGGTGCTGGAGAGTTTGTTCCCTTAAAAGACATTCCAAACCACCACATGCAATCTTGGTGTATGTCTTGATTAAATTTTCGATACAAATAGTCCATCAACCACTAGTCTGGCCTTCCACATTTCATTGACCACCAGTCGGTTAAGATTTCTTTTAGATTTTCACTAAAGTCTGACTAAATTGGGACGAATTTTGACAGAATTATGAATGGTATTCAAAGCTTGTTGCGTTGTTTCTCAGATTTCCCAGAGAGGCATTCAAAACAAATCCGCACCTTTGCCAATATAATATTAAAGAATTATGTTTCAGATCATTTGATCAGCCATCAACCAAACCCATACGATGCTGCATCATTGCAAGAATGTTGCCAATTCATAAATCGAATTAACCATTATAAACTGGTTGGTGAATTATAGAGATAAATTTACAGTAGGAATGTTTATCATTGATATCTATATCTATTACTACCAATCACACTAATCGTTCAATGTTCATTAGTACAGATCATTTTACAGTATTCACTTTTATCTTACTGGAACAATGTACATGGTTTCAATTACTCGCTTGTCCTCTAAACAAAACGGTCGAATATTGATCATTTAACCTTAAAACAGGTATCAAACAAATTCCACTGGATTTTTTACGGTTCTTGAAAATATTCTAGAAATATATATCAGACGGGCAGGTTGTTTTTGCGTTAAATATATGTAATAATGATATTATCATGCCTGAGTCAATTATCTCCTGGTGTTTATTTTCTAGTGAGTTTTCTCTTTGTTTCAAAACGACAAATTGCTATCTGGTACGAAAACTGCAAATAAATGTTCAACTATATTGTTTAAAGAAATACATTGTACAAAATTAGAATTCCTACAAATACAAAAAACTTCGATCTACAAGAAACAGTCGCTCTAGCTCCATACCAATGTTTCAGACTCATTAGTTTATATCTGCAAGAACCCATAAATCATCTCATTTAAGCTCAGGAAGCCAACATATTTTTTTCATATTTTGATGTTTGCCTCCTGTAGTTGACTCTAAAAAGATATTTTAAAAGAAAATTCATATCACATGTATATAGTTTTAATTGTATAATAGATTCACCCCACACCTATACGATATTTGATACTTTTAGATATGAGACAAAGGGTAAGCATATTATAGAGAATCCTATCTCCCATATCTCGTATTGTTAAAGCCCCTGAATATTTCATCCTCATTAAATTAAGGGGCGTATTGCAGTAGTTGATCATTAGTTAATCAGACCTTCTGACTAACAACACCTCTAATGTCTCCATCAATGTATCAATAAGTAAAGTGGGAGGTTTTCAAGATGATTTTGTTCTTTTTTTTAATTTCTTGTTGTGTTTTAACAAAAGCTGCTCAGCCTGCAGTTACTGTTTCAGGTGAGTTGCTTTTACGTATTTTTTTATGCCAAATTTGTTATTTTCTGGAAACATTGGCTGATGTAAGATGGTTACATAGTTTCCAAAATTACCGCCAGGATTCTGTTCTAAAGGTACCGATTCTCATTCAGGTCTTCAGATTAAATTAATTGGTGGCAGTACAACAGGAGAAGGTCGGGTGGAGATCAGATTAGACAACACACATTCATGGGGAACAATCTGCGATGACTTATGGGGCGACGCTGATGCAACAGTAGTATGTCGTATGTTCGGTTACAAGTTCGGTAGTGTAAGTATAATGTCAATTGTACGCTCAATATATTTGTATCATCCAAAACATCAACAGGTTTCAATATGCGCGCTTGGAAATATGGGGATCTCTAGGCCTCTCTTACCTTAACATGTAACCAGCTTTGAGGAACTGGCAATGATTAGCAGCTACTTACTGCTATTAAGAAAAAAAGACGAGGTTGACGTATGTGCGTTGGTATTCTTGTATAATTTCTCCTAAAGCCTGCTGGAAGTGATACCTTTATCCTATCGGACTGATCGGATTTGTTTTTGTTTTAATTTCCACAGCCTCGTCGATATGCCACTTTTGGACAAGGAAGCGGTCCAATTTATATGGACAATGTCCAGTGTCGAGGAAACGAACCAGTTATAACAAATTGCTCATATTCTGGGTGGGAAACACACAACTGCAGACATTACGAAGATGCTGGCGTGACTTGTTTTAATTATGATAGTAAGAACCATTTTTCTACATAATATTTCATTTCAAAATTGAAATCTTTATTTACGAAATATAAGTTTTACAGACTTTTGGGCAAGGCTGTCAGTCAATTCTTGCAGCTAATAACTTGGAAATCAGGTCATGTATTCTCGAAATGATCTTAGTGCTAGACTGTCCTAAGATGTTAGAAGATAAGAACATAGGACATCCTAGCGCTGAGATTGTTTCGAGAATACGCCAGAAGCTTAATGTATTTTGATAAATTTATGTTTTAAGTACGGTTGGTTCCTGTTGGTAGTAATACTAATGCCGGTGCTGTAGAAATTCGTGAGTTAGATGGATGGAAGTCTGTTTGTGATTCTCAATGGGACGACAATGCAGCTAAAGTGGTCTGTAAGCAGCTACAACGGGGATACTCATATGGAAAAGCATACTGCTGCTCTAAACTTAGCCCTTATACATGGGATTATCGGTACAGAAACGTTGTAACTTACACCAATTTCTCTTGTAATGGCAATGAACAGAAGTTGCAGGACTGTACTAGAGCTCGCCAGAACACAGTTTGTCCAAGAAGACACAGAGCTTCGGTAGCTTGTTTCGCTTCCCAACCAAGTTCTTTAGACTTACGTAAGTATTCAACCACAATTTGTAATGTTATTGTCGGTTCCCTAGAAAAATGGGACCTTAAGTTATATTATGATCTATAAGTAAGAGTTGTCAAATGATAATACCACTGCAAAACTGATGAATAGGTGTATAGACATTTTTTGCGACCGCTGGTTCTTTACTTTCATAATAAACATAATACTTATTAATCTGTATTTCAGAATTTGGTGTTTCAATTTTCAATGGATCGTCTAGTGGTTCGTCTCCAATGTGGGGGATGCTGAAAGTAAAATATCAAGGTGTTGATGGTGTGTCCTGTGCTAGTAACTGGAATGATGTTACAGCTAATATAGCATGTAAACAGCTTAGTCAAGCAGGTATACCACATCCTTCACCTTTACGCTACTTTTTGTTTTCATGGTCGGGTCATGAATATTTGTCTTTCTCATTCATTCAATGGTTTATCACATGCTTAAAACACATATCACCAAAACACATAGGTTTGATTCTTCGTAGACAGACAATTCCATGTATTTTTGTTTTACTTCCAGGTGGTATAAGGTTTGGAACCTCAACATACCGACTTCCACTTCCATCATGGGTATCCAACTACAACTGTAGTTCCTCATCAGAAAGCAATCTAAAGAACTGTGTAGTAGCACCATGGGGACAACCTAAATATTACTGTCGTCCTAATGGCTTGCTGTGCTACTCCAGTCGTAAGTATTTTCGATACAAAGGGGTTTTTTTTTGCCAGTATTTCAATGCCAGAATTCCTCAGTGGATTTATGTGTATATATATATACGTGAGTAACGTTTTAAATGGTTTATTTTGTTTTTGTCAGAGGCACCTACGGTACAACTTGTCGGTAGTGGTCCAAGAAGTGGAAGAGTTCAAATATCCTTCAATGGTCAAACTGGAACAATCTGTGATAACAGTTGGTCGAACAATGATGCCAGAGTGGTGTGTAAAACCATGGGTTTTGTTGATGGTATAGCATTTAAGGGTTCATATTATGGACGCGGATCTGGTGCTATTTTCTTGGATAGGTTATATTGCAATGGGAGAGAGGGTACTATTTTTGGCTGTCCTAATAGAGGTTGGACAATAGCGGACCGGAGCTGCACAGATCACTCTAAAGATGCCTCAGTGGTGTGTTATAACGAAGGTACGATTTTCGATCTAACAACCTTTTCTGTAAACCACAATTGCGCAATGACGACTTTGTAGTATCAAAGATTTTGCATTCTTGCACACCACATATCATTACAGGAAATAGTTGATTTAATAGCATCGCATATTTGAAAATTTGATTGAATGCGTCATTTATATTTTCAGTGCGATTGGTGAGCGGAGATCATTCACATGGTATTGTTCAAGTCAAAAATACTCGTTACCGATATACCTACTGGACCCCACTCTGTGGCACTGGATTCACTGATACCGAAGCTAAAGTTGTTTGTAAGGAAATGGGATTTCAAAATGGTAAAGCTCTACCTTTGGGAGCTTATGGTCGTTACTACAGCTGGAGAGGATATGCCCGAAACAATATTACTTGCACGGGATCTGAAGAATCAATTTTGAATTGTACCTATGTATCACC